>NW_012121265.1:628449-694429 GCF_000951035.1 Colobus angolensis palliatus
TTTCTTTCTTTCAGTGAGGACTCACTCTGTTACCCAGGTTGGAGTTCAGTGGTGCAGTCACAGCCCATTGCAGCCTCAACCTCCTGGGCTCAAGCAATCCTGCCACTTCAGCTTCCCAAGTAGCTGGGACTGCAGGCACATGCTGCCACATCAACTAATTTTTTTTTTGTTTTCTGTAGAGATGGGGTCTTGCCTTGTTGCCCAGGCTGGTCTCAAATTCTTCGGCTCAAGTGATCCTCTGGCCTTGGTCCCTCAAAGTGCTAGGACTACAGGTGAAGCCACCATGCCTGGCCTAAGTTTGTTTTCAAATAGGTGGTAAATCAGCATGTACTGAACATCCTATTATGTGCCAGACATCTGAAGGATACAAAGAGGCATGGGACATGCTTCCTATCCTGGAGGAATTGATAGACCCATGTGACATGATAACAATTCTGATGACAAAGCAAAACAAGGCAGTGTATACACGGTGTCAAAGTGGCCCAGAGGGAGAGGTTAGCTCTGTTATGGGAGTCAAGAAGGGCTTCATAAAGGAGCAGATATTGGATCAGCATCCTGAAGGCTTAATAGACGTTCAATGTTTACATAAGGAGGTGGGCTTGAAGAACATTCCGTCGGGCAGCAGTTTGTCAGAATGGCCAAGAGCTCAGTTTTGGTGCAAGGCAGACGGTCTTTGAGTTTTAATTCTAACTGCTTACTACTTATATGAACTTGGGCCAGTCATTTATTACTTTGTGCTTCAGTTTCCCCAAACTACAAAATCAGACCGATAACCATATCTATTTCATAAGGATGTTGGGACACATTTGGTATAGTGCTTGCCACGTAGGGTGTACTCAGCAAATGCCAGCTCTTAATAGAATTCCAGGCACAGGGCAAGACACGAGCAAAGGCCAAGAGGCATGAAACAGTATGGCATTTTTGTATTTTTTTCAAGGCGTAAACCTCTAGCAATTGCATATCATTATATAACTAGGAAGGCCTAGAAAAGATGAAAAGTCAATAACATTACAAAATCTTTAAAGTTTTAAGATGACATTAAAGTCAATTGCATTTGATGATGTAATTTACCAGCAATTTGTTTAGGAAACACAACCAATAGGAATCATATTTAATCTGAGTGAGGATGCTGGATCCTTTCATAAGGGGAAAAGCCTCTTGGAAATGGACAACTGTTGCAGCCACTTGATGGACAGGGTTTGGAGGAGCACTGGGCTCGGGGTTGGCCTCAGGTAGCCACAGGCCAAGTGACCCTTCAAACACCAGGCATCTCCTAGTTCCTTGTTGAATGACAAGTGCTCCTCACGTGGGACTGACTGCTCTCTAAAAGGGACTGATGATGGACAAGATCCACATATGAAAAGCAGCAAGAATTTTGCAAAAATCTGACTTGAGAAAACTATAACATGTTTAACACAAAGATGTATGAGAAAGGGTGGTGGAGGTTTGATTTGCTTTTCAATCAGGACACATTTGCAGATACAGGCGTATTCTGCTGGCACGTTCTGCTTGCGACTGGATCTGGGACTTGTGGTTCCATGCTCACCAAGTGGGCTGTCCTGTTTCATGACAGTGAAGTAGCAACGCCACCCAGGGTGAGGGGAGCGGAACAGCAGGGCGCCATCGTGGGCCCTCAACTGTTCAAGAACATTTTAGTGAACGAGCTTGCCTTGCTTTCATTTGCTCTCTGGCTGAAGCGCCCTCTCCTTTGAACTCGGCAGGAGTGCCTAGTGGCTGAGAGTGGGGAGAAAGCACAAGACACTTGTCACACAGGGTTCTACTGAGGTTTTCTTTTTTCCTGCAATCCGAGCTCATGTGCCTGGACTCTCTCTGCCTTAGGGTGAGGCTTTTCCCAACAGGCTCCTGGTCCCTTGTGCAGATCGATTCTTGGCACATTCTTTCCCTAATGCCTGGACAAGCTTGAATTCTTCAGGGTCCAGTTTAGGCTGCAAAACAAGACTCCTGCTACACAGTGGCCCTAAACACTCCCAAAATAATAGCATGTCATGACAAGGGAATTTGCAGAGCACAAAGATGGTGAAATCTCAGTGACTCATGTTATTAACACATTGCTTCATGCTCCCAGCCAACAGACTCATTTCTGTGGGCTTTGAATTTAGGTTTGGGACTTCCTCCCCTAAGGCAATGGCATCACAGCCATTCCCAGAAGGACCCAATATAAGGTCATCAGCACAGGGCAAATACCCTATGAAGTTGCACATGAACCTTAATTCCCAAACTCAGGTAAACTAAGACCCTATGAAGTGGGAGTCTTTTAAGGTGGTCGACCCAAGCAAAGCTGCATCGTGAGGGAGTGGGGTTGACACTTGTTTGGCTACTTACTAACCATATGACCTTGGGTGTTTTACTTAACTAATCTCTGCCTTAGTTTTCTCATCTGTAAAGGAGTAAAATCATATGTATTTGTGGGGTTTTATGAATAATCATAGGAGATGATGAGTCAAAAGTGCCTTGCCTGGGCCCAGCAGCCAGGAGCTGGGATGGTTGCTGGTACAGATGCTGTGGCTGTGACTCCACTTCCAGGAGGGCTGTGACCCAAGGTCTGGATGTGCAGAGCAGATGAGGCAGGAAAGTCAAGTGAGGGTGACAGGAAAAGAGGAATAGGGAGTTTCTGAGAGAGCGAACAGTAAAGCAAAAGCATGGATAAATATGAGGTGTTGGGTACAAGGGATTGGAAGAACTCCTTGTAGAAGATCCTTTTCAAGGAATTTTTGAGATCTCAAGGTTTAGATTTAGAAGCCTCCCTGAATTCTCCATCCTCTGCACAACTCCTGGTTAAATCCAGGACTGTTGAGATAGCCTTGTCTAGACTGGTTGATGGGCCATTTGGGCCTTGTGCATTTTGTGCAGGGCTGCCCTCCGTTTTTATGTCATGATATGATATGTCAACAGATACTGTGTTTTTTATGGCAGACTGCCAATGATGCTAAAAGGTAATCACAGGCTATAAATCCACTCAAGTCATGCCAGCAAGGGTTTGTTAAGCATCTACTATGTGTTTAGCACTATACCTTAGACTACGATGAATAGACTTAATTTATCTATGCTTCTTTTATTGTTATTTATTTATTTATTGAGACACAGTCTCATTCCGACACCCAGGCTGGAGTGCTGTGGCACAATCTCGGCTCACTGCAACCTCTGCCTTCTGGGTTCAAGCGAGTCTCATGCCTCAGCCTCCCAAGTAGCTGGGATTACAGGCATCTGCCACCATGCCCAGCTACTGTTTATATTTTAGTCCAACGGGTTTCACCATGTTGGACAGGCTGGTCTCGAACTCCTGACCTCAAGTGGTCCTCCTGCCTCAACCTCCCAAAGTGTTGGGATTATAGGCATGAGCCACCGCACCTGGCCTATCTGTGCTTCTTTTAGATCAAGCTTGGATTAAACAGCTTCTAGGTTTTTCGGTATTTTTTCTAGTTCTAAACTAAGAGAATATCCTTAAGGAGCTTAGAAGTGTGCTGAGAGGATAATTTTACTGTGATAAATATTATAAACAAAATATAACCAAGTACATGTGTTATACTAGCAATCAGCTTAATTCTGAGTTCATAATAATAGCCACTAAGCAGAGGTCAGTCAGCCTTGTAGTGCGCCTCTTAGTATCTAGTATGGGGAAATCACTTCGTATTTGGGGCTGCAGAGAATGCAGCCCCAAATCAAACCTTAAATCACACACAACTTTGAAGTGTAAGAGTTAACCATGGGGGAGAGGACATTCGATGTGATGCCACGTTCCCTCTGAGAGTCTGAGCCCAGCGTTTGTGTGACACAAAGTTATTAAAGGCGAGGTTTTCTATTTCAGGTCTGATGGGAAGATTCTGTTTGGTGACTGTAATCACAGATGGATTGAGATGATTTGCTCCTATTCAGCTGCTTATGAACAAGCACAATTAGAAGTTGACAGCAAACACGCTTCATAAAAATTATCACATTTAGTGTGATTCCCATAATAAAAACAGGAGTGAGCTCAGGAGTCTTTTCAATTTACACAAAGAGCCCTGGGGTCTCTCGACAGTCACTGCCGATCCAATGTTTCTGAGTAAACTTTATTAGGAAAACAGATTGAAAACTCCTGAGGTTTAGTTAAATCTTGGTTTAAAACACACACACACACACACACACACACACGGATGAACTCACACCTTAGTATTCTTTCTTTCTTTAGCCAAAGCATCCAAGTAAGCACTACACAGACACTGAAAAGAAGTAAGAGGCATGGAGTGGTCCTACAGCCACCACATTCCATGTGATGTGCTAAGTATTGAAGGCACTTCCTAGACAAGGAGGATATTATGACTCTAAACCTCAGATGCCTGCCAGTCTCATTATTATTTGCAACACTCACTTGTGTACTATTTTAAGAGGTCTTTTATATATGCTATTTGATTTAATCCTCATAAAAATCCTAAGAGAGGTAGATAGAGAAAGTATTTTCTACCTTGGTTTCTAGGGAAGAGCAGATGTTCAGAGGGGAGAACGTTAACTCACCCCAAATCACCCTGCTCTTAGGGGCTGGAGCAAGCCTTGAATCCTGGGATGGATCCTGCCTGAATTTTCATGCCCTTGTGTCTTTAGGCATCAGGGAGGCAAGAAATAAACACATAAATTACTTATTCATTTAAAAAATATTCATTGAGCACTTATGCTGTGATTGCTCCATGCTAGGTATCATGTGTACAGTGCGGTGGTGTTTATTATTATTATTTTGTCTGCTCAGTATTTGGGAAACTATCCCTCATTCATTATTCCATAATATTCTTGTTCCTTCTACCTGATTTGGTCAAGGCTGACTCCACCCTTCTGCGGTAAGGGAGGACTGTGTCCCTGACTAGCCAATTAGAATTCTCCATGCATGCATAGACTGCATAGACTGTTGTGATTGGTTCAGGCATGAGCATGTGACTTCAAATGGTTCAATCAGAGGTAGCTCTTGAACTTTTCGCCAGAGATTTGAGCGACATCATTTACTTCTTTCTCTGGAACTGTAGGGGATCACATTGTTTCCATAGCGGGAAAAAGTGTGTGACATTGGAGCAAAGAAAAAGCAAGCAGAGCTGAGAGATGAAGAGTACAAGGGTCCTGACAGCTTCATCTGAACTCTGAATCCAGCAATCACTTTGGATTTCCCAGTCACCTGAGGCAATACAGGCTGTTTTTTAAAAATTTAATATAATTTGAATTACTCAAGAAAGGAACAAGATTGATAGGACTCTTCTATTGAATAGACACAAAACAGACAATAAACGAGGAAATGAATATATACGTAACAAATTTCAAAGAGTGATATGTATTATAAAGGTTAAACCCAGGGGCAAAAGGTTTGATTGAGACAAAAATGCTATGGTCAAAAGAGGGAACTTTAAGTGTGGTCCAGGAGGAATGGGACTTATTTATTAGAGCATGTATTAGTTTGTTTTCACGCTGCTCATAAAGACATACCTGAAACTGGGAACGAAAAGAGGCTTAGTTGGACTTACAGTTCCATGTAGCTGGTGAGGCCTCAGAATCATGGTGGGAGGTGAAAGGCACTTCTTACGTGGCAGCAGCAAGAGAAAAATGAGAAGGAAGCAAAAGCTGAAACCCCTGATAAACCCATCAGATCTCGTGAGATTTAATCACTATCACGAGAATAGCATGAAAAACACCGGTCTCCACGATTCAATTACCTCCTCCTGGGTCCCTCCCACAACATGTGGGAATTCTGGGAGATACAATTCAAGTTGAGATTTGGGTGGGGGCACAGCCAAACCATGTCAGAGCTGATGCCACTTATGTTGGATTTCGAGTAATAGGAACAGTAATAGTGACAATGATTTTGACAATAACAAGGAGTGTGACAGCTAATATTTAATGACTCAGTGTATGGTACGTGCTATCTTAAATTATTTAATTTCCATAAAACTGATGAGGTAGGAATTATTATATCTGTGTTTTACTGATGAGAAAATGAGTTCAAGAACCATGAAGTCACTTGTCCAAGGGCCATAGCTGGTAAACTGCATAGCCAGGCTTGAACCAAAGACTGGCTCCAAAACCCATGCTCTTTAATTTTGAGGGTGTGTTGCCAGCAAAGAGGGGAGTCGTGTTTTGGATGGGAGTTACGATCCAGAAATTTTCCTTAGGAGAAACAAAAGGGAAAATCTGGGAGTGTCCTGGGGCTTACGTCAACGCTATTCTTTAATATCTTAGTATACATCTGTTGACACAAAGCATTTATCGACTCCTGGCACAATGCCGGCACTGGGAGACAGAAGTGCACAAGCCTCAAACGCTGCCCACAGGTCCTCAGCCCTCACCATCTGGAGATAACACAAACAACTGAACACACGTGCAGCCCAGGGCTGAACAGAAGTTTAATTTCCCATTGCTCCATATGCAGTCTTCCCCTCCACTTTCTTCTCCTCTTCACCACCCCTTATTTCTCATTTCTTACATCTTATTTCTTTCCTGACTGGAGCTAAGTTGGAAATGGAACCTGTCGTGGTGTACAATTAGACAGTAAATCCCCTTGGCTTATGTGCCACTCGATCCTTCACTTGCGATTTTGCTTTCTGTGAGTTACTATGTGTGAATTACATATGCGCTGGATGTGAAAATCCAGCCCGATCAAATGCAGACCTTTCCTGCTCACTACCCCACCCCCTTTGCTCCCTTGCTTTTATTCATTGCTGTCCTCCCCTCTCCCCCCCAAGGTTTGACAAAAGCAGATTCTTCAAAATTATCCTTCTGGGACTGTCTATTTCATTTTGAACTTGATGCAAAATTACTATTTTTGACAGTTGAACTTTTCAGCATGCTTGATAAAAATATTTTAATATCCTGTTACCTGAGCTGAGGGAGAGATAAAGTTTTACACCAGACACCTACAATGGCAAGGGAATACGTTTTCTGGTGACTGATTTAAAGGTACAGTAATAGCAAAATGGTTAATGAGCTAACCATACTTGGTAGGGCGAAGGTCAACAGGGAAAGCAAACCCTGTAACTCAGCCAGCACTCTGGGACTCACGTGAACAAGGAGATGGTGCCTGTAAGACAGTGCAACAGTTGCACCCCAAGTGCATTCCCAAGAGACTAGAACAAAAAAAATCAGTTGCCATTGAGGATGTCTCTTGACTTACCCCAAGGGATGGAAGGCAGGTGGGAAGATGTGAGAGTAGCCAGGGTGACAAGCAAAGAAGGCTCATGAGTGCTGGTGTGTGGGATGAGATGGAATGACAATTTTTGTCATTGAGGAAGTGTGGTGGCAGTCATCTGGGTACAAGAATAGATATCAAAATATTGGAATAATCTCAAGTCCATATGCTCAGCAAACCAGAAAGAGATGGGGTGTCAGGCCTGGGAAGGGAGTAATGGTGGCAGAGCTGAGTCCCTCAGGAACCAGAACTGACTCAAGTGGCCTCACAAGCATCTAGAGCAGCCCTGGCTGATAGAATTTTCTGGAATGATGGAAATTTTCTCTTTTACACCAGTTTGGTAACCACTAACTATAGTGGTTACTGAGCACTTGGAATGTAGATAGTATGTCTGAGGAACTGAGTTTTTAGCTTTATTTAATTTTAATTAATTTACCTTTAAATGTAATAACTTTACATGGCCAGTGGTTACTGTACTGGCAGCAGAGCTCTGAATCCTGGGAACCTGAGAAGCAGTCCTTGATGCTGGCTCAAGCCTCCACTGCAGATGGAGCTTGGCTTCTTATAGGTGTCTTTCTGTCTGTCAACTGCTATCTTCACTTTCTACTCTGTGATTCTCTTTTTCTACCTTAAGTTCCTGCTCCCTCCTGCTTTCTGTACCTTCCTGATTCTGACTTATGTGGACTAACAGTATTATTGCTGCATGAACTTAGTAGCTAAAAATAACACACATTTGTTATCTCACAATTTCGACGAGTCAGGGGTCTTGTGGGCCAGGCTTGACCATGCCATGTACTGTAGGGTCTCACAAAGTTGCAGTCAGAACGTCATCTGTGACTGGCCTCATCTGAGGTTTGGTTGGGGAAGGGTCTCCTTCCCAGCTTGTGTGCTTGTTAGAAGGGACTGGTTCCTTGTAGGCTGCTGGGCAGAGAACCTCAGTTCTTGCTGGCTGTTGGCTGCCCTCAGCTACTGTCCCATGGGCCTTCCCAACAGGGCTGCTTACTTCTTTAAAGTCAGCAAGAAAGTCTTCTCCCAAGATGGGCAGTGCAGTCTTACACAACCTAATCACAACTCTGTAATCACATACATGTAACCCCACAGATTCCATCATCTTTGATCATCAGCAAGTCACCCACCCTGCCAATGCTCAAGGGGAGGAACCACACAGAAGCATGGACACCAGGAGGCAGGGTGTGTGTGTGGGGTCTTGAAGTTGGTCCTCCACACCAACATTTCCAGCCTATAGGCTCACACCACCATCGACACTGAGGATACCAACTTTCGGATATTTCTGTATTCAAACTCCAGAAAGAAAAATAATTGACCCAGCTACGCATTTGCACCTGGCTTCTTCATACATCCTGACCTTCGGTCATGTGGGCCACCTCTCTGGGTTGATCAGCCTCAGCCAGGGATGGGGCCACATGGTGCAGCATGGCTGGGTCAGGCAGTGACTGGCTCCCTTGCACACAGAGGCAAATGGGGTCAGGCCAAGCAATGTTGACCTGTGGTAAGGTCCTGCCCTGCACACATAGAAAGCATAAGAAATTCTACTCCCAACTCCTGGAAGAGGCAAAGAAATTTTCTTTATTCTCCTTCCTTTGCTCATAGTTTTTATCAGAGGCCCCCAAAGAAGAGGAGAACTAGAAGGAAGGAGCCCTTTGAAACAGCATCCAGTTACATTTTAGACAAATTGAAGGAAATGTTACTTCACAGAGTAGAAAGTAACCTTACTGAATGCTTCATTCCAAAAGCAAAGAAAGCTAGGAATATAAATGGATTAAAAAAAATAAATGACATAGTCATAAATTATGTCTATAAAAATAATTCAAATGATTAGCAGTATGGGAACAGTTAAACAAATGATGGTAAATTAACATCATTGAATGTTACACAGCTCTTGAGAATGATTATTTGAAAACCAAAACAATGGAAAAGTAATTTTGATCCAAAGGTGCAAGAAAAAAATTCCTCAAAATACGAACACTTAAATATGAAAAGATTGCAACTTTGTAAAATTATATAGGCATGGAATGGAACCTGGAAAATGTTTGATTAGGAGAGTATGAGTAATTTTTTCTTTGAAAGTTCTTTATTATTATTATAAAACTTCTTATGCAAAGAACATAAAAAGTAAAAACAAATGACTGAACATAACAGCTAAGATTATTAGAGTGGCTTGCTGCACAGCTGACCCTGTGATAAATGCTTTCTATGCTTTCACCAGGGTGGTCCTGGCTATTATCTTTAATTTGCAGATGAGGAAACCAAGGCTCTAAGAGTTCAAATAACTTGCTCAACCAGATAGAGGGCTGTGAACCCAGGATGTCTGGCTCTTACTGTAGGGTTCTTTCAGTCATTTTTAGGCACTCTAGGCAAAGTACATGGGGCCTGCAAGCTCCACAAGGACTTGAGGAAAATTGGAAACCTAAAAAACGAACAAAAAATCCCACAATGCATTCAGTTCAAAGTCAACCTTGATAAATGTAGGATGAGATGCCCATAGAATGTGACATTACATTAACCCTATTGTCAAGTTTAGCATTAGCAACAATTCAAGTTTCTCATTTCGCAAGAATTCCTGATTGCCTATGGTGATTTTTGCAAAATCATGGCCAAGTATAAGCCAGATGGGTTCGTTTTAGACAAATAATCTCACCAGTAACCCTAGAAAAATCATCCCAAATATTTTTGTAGCACAAATAGTCTACAAAATGGGTGCAATTAAAATATTTGATGTGGTATGGGGTCTAAAGACTCTAGAAATCTTCAAATAGCCCTACCCAGAACTCATCAATCTCAGCTGATATCTATTCTACCTCTTTCCTGCGAAGAGAAGATGTTGTACCTCAGTAGGGCACAGGCCTTTGGGGCAGTAGCGAGAAAGCAAGAAAGAGAGCAGGGGTGAGAGGAGAGGCAGACAGGGGAAGAGGGGACTGCGGGAGAAGTAGGAGGCTCTGCCATAGGACAGTGGACTCCATGGGTCCATGAAGCTGACCCTGTGTGGTCTAATATCTGAGTTCCTAATCTTATGGTCTTGTGAGGGTGTATGCTCTGTGTGTGTGTGTGTGTGTATGTGTGTACACACACATGTACACCCACACATGCACGTGAGACGTATAGGGGTGTTGCGCAGTGGCTGCGTTTGTGGTAGAAACACTCAGGTTGGTATGATGCTCTTACCTTTTTGTAACATTACAACCTTATGGGTCCATGTTTTTCAACAGGTTGCAAACCCAAACTGTAGCCACCTCCAGAACCAATCCTATGCTTAGGGCCACCTGAATTGTGGAATGTTTTAAAATAATGAGGTAGCAATTGTTAAATGGTGAACTCAGGCAGCTTTCCTAAGGTGAATATTTACTAAATTACAGGAGTTGCTTTATTCTTTTCAGGTTTTCATACCCATTTAAAATAAAGCTTTAACCTAGGCCGCTCTCTGTATGGAAGTCACTCTCTGGGAATTTTAGGGGTCCATCCCACAAGCACCCTCAGTTTTGGGGGCATTGATCAGGTCAATTATGATGTTTCCTGAAGCAAGTGAACCAGAATGTTTTGAATGTTGAGTTGCTTGAAATTTCATTATTGGCTTTCCTGTCCTCCCTCCATCCTGCCCCCAGATCTCTTCTCTATCGAAAGATCCTTCTCAATTTACAGGTGGATTTTAAATATAACCTTTCATTAAGTTACTCAAGACAAATTTATGAGAGGAGGCCTCTGTACACCAACTGTGAGGCAATTATGAGATAGGAGGCTAAGATAACATCTTGGGACTGGAACCTCTTACATTTCTAGCCTTGCAAACTCATTTTTGATGACACCCTTTAAATAACATTTATGGCCTTTTCTCCTCCATCCTGACCAAGTACTGGGATCTCATTGTGATCACTACGGGCTGTATGTTACTTGATCAGCGTAATGTAGAATAATTACCGGCCCATTGCACTTCATTACACCACTGTAATCGGTGGTGGGTCAGTGTTTCAGCTACAGCTGCTCTGAAAATTGAGCTGACATGGATACTGTGATAGGAATGATAGTATGGGGCCCCCCATGCAAATGACAGAAATTAGCATCCAGTCAATGGGTTCTGAAATGCAACATTCAACTCAGCCCAGGACACCTGCTTTGGGTCTCTCATTTTCTCTCAGATACAATGTGATGATCATGACATAAATGAATCTTTCCACTTGTGTTGTGCCTCATAAAAGGTCACTGAAATGCCAAAGAACGTTAAATACCACGGAAATGTTTGGAGAATAACATTCCTTAGCATATCATCTAATTGTTTCTAATGGTCAGTTTCACCCATGCAGCTGACACCCTGCATCAGTCCAGATCCAGTCTGTAGATAACTTTTATAACATTTGCACATTACAAAGCAATGATAAATGATCCAGAGTTGTAAAAGGGCTATGAGACAATCATATAATTTATCATTCAAAATAAGACACTTCTGAGAGTAAAAGGGAACCATGTAAATAATTACACTGGGTCAAGGGACATAAACCCGGACTGTTCCTGGCTAAATGGAAGAGATGGCACCCGAGTCATAAGGCACAGCTATGATCTTTGTTCTCTATCCTTCTCCTTGCAGTCAATGCTAGCATCATCTGAAGATGACAAAGGTCATGAGCTTGGCCCTTCCCCCCACAAATCAGGTGAAATGCATTCCACTGGCCCTCTTAGTCCAGAAGGAGATGTTAACACAGGTCTGGAGCTTCTGAGAGGAATCTAGGACAAATATAGAGGTTAGGAGTTGTCCCTGCATATCCTGTATATGTATGTATTTATGGGAAAGCCTCACCTTGGAAAATGCCATTTTGGAAACCATGGGCAGAAGAGGGGGAGTATGGAAGCAGGACAAGGAAGAGTCTACAGGGAGCAGGAGGAGAACTTGGAGAATACAGTGTCCTCTGGAGTGAGAGAAGGACTGACAGACATCTGGCAATGGCAGGTGTGGCAGCCAGTCTCCCAGACAGCTCCCACTGGTCCTGCCCCTTAGTATCCATACCCTGTGTGGTCACATCAACAGGGCTGAGCTGGTGTATTAGTGTCTTTTCATGCTGCTCATAAACACATACCTGAGACTGGGCAATTTACAAAAGAAAGAGGTTTAATGGACTTACAGTTCCACATGGCTGGGGAGGCCTCACAGTCATGAAAGGCACATCTTACATCGTGGTAAACAAGAGAAGAGAGCTTGTGCAGGGAAACTCCACCTTATAAAACTGTCAAATCTCATGAAAATTCTTCACTATCATGAGAACAGCATGGGAAAACCTGCCTCCATGATTCAATTACCTCCTACTGGGTCCCTCCCACAACACATGGGAATTCAAGATGAGATTTGGGTGGGGACACAGCCAAACCATATCAATCCACCCCTGGCCCCTCCCAAATCTCATGTCCTCACATTTCAAAACCAATCATGTCTTCCCAGCAGTCCCCAAAGTCTTAACTCATTTCAGCATTAACTTAAAAGTCCACAGTCCAAAGTCTCATCTGAGACAAGGCAAGTCCCTTCTGCCTATGAGCCTGTAAAATCAAAAGTAAGTTACTTCCTAGATATAATGGGGGTACAGGTATTGGGTAAATACAGCCATTCCAAATAGATACATTGGCCAAAGGGGCTATGGGCCCCATGCAAGTCTGAAATCCAGTGGGGCAGTCAAATCTTAAAGCTCCAAAATGATCTTTGACTCCATGTCTCACATCCAGGTCACACTGATCCAAGAGGTGGGTTCCTATGGTCTTGGGCAGCTCTGCCCCTGTGGCTTTCCAGGGCACAGCCTTCCTCCTGGCTGCTTTCACAGGCTGGCATTGGGCGTCTGCGGCTTTTCCAGGTGCACAGTGCAAGCTGTCAGTGGATCTACCATTCTGGGGTGGAGGATGGTGGCCTTCTTCACACAGCTCCACTAGGCAGTGTCCCAGCAAGGACTCTGTGTGGGGGCTCTGACCCCACATTTTCCTTCTGAGCTGCCCTAGCATAGGTTTTCCACGAGGGCGCCGCCCCACCAGCAAACTTCTGCCTCGGCATCCAGGTGTTTCCATACATCCTCTGAAATCTAAACAGAGGTTCCCAAACCTCAATTCTTGACTTTTGTGCACTCACAGGCTCAACATCACATGGAAGTGCCAAGCCTTGGGTGTTGCACCCTCTGAAGCTATGACCTGAGCTCTGTTTTGGCACCTTTCAGCCATGACTGGAACAGCTGGGTTGCAGGGCACCAAGTCCCTAGGCTGCATACAGTGTGAGGACCCTGGGTCCAGTCTACATGTGAAACCATGTTTTCCTCCTAGGCCTTCAGGCCTGTGATGGGAAGGGCTACTGTGAAGACCTCTGACATATCCTGGAGACATTTTCCCCATTGTCTTGTAGATTAACATTCAGCTCCTTGTTACATATGCAAATTTCTGCAGCCAGCTTGAATTTCTTCTCAGAAAATGGAATTTTCACTTCTATTGCATTGTCAGGTGGCAAAATTTCCAAACTTTTATGATCTGCTTCCCTTATAAAACTGAATTCCTTTAACAGCACCCAAGTCACCTCTTGCTGCTGCTTAGAAATTTCTTCCACCAGATACCCTAAATCGTCACTCTCAAGTTCAAAGTTTCACAAATCTGTAGGGCAGGGGCAAAATGCTGCCAGTCTCTTTGCTAAAACATAACAAGAGTCACCTTTGCTCCAGTTCCCAACAAGTTCCTCATTTCCATCTGAGACCACCTCAGCCTGGACTTTATTGTCCATATTGCTATCAGCATTTTGGGCAAAGCCATTCAACAAGTGTCTAGGGAGTTCCAAACTTTCCCACATTTTCCTATCTTCTTCTGAGCCCTCCAAACTCTTCCAACCTCGGCCTGTTACCCAGTTTCAAAGTCACTTCTACATTTTTGGGTATCTTTTCTGCAGCACCCCATTTCTGATACCAATTTACTGTACTCATCATTTTCACAGTGCTGATAAAGACATACCTGAGACTGGAAAATTTACAAAATAAAGAGATTTAATGGACTTACAGTTCCACGTGGCTTGGGGAGGCCTCATAATCATGGCAGAAGGTGAAAGGCATGTCTCACATGGCAGCAGACAAGAGAAGAGAGTTTGTACAGGGCATCTCCCCCTTATAAAACTGTGAGATCTTGTGAGTCTTATTTACTATCACAACAACAGCATGGGAAAGACCTGCTCCCATGATTTAGTTACCTCCCACTAGGCCCCTCCCACAGCACATGGGAACTCAAGATGAGATTTGGGTTTGGACACAGCCAAACCATATCAGCTGAGTAATCAATAGGACATTGAGGAAATGATAGAGTGTTCCTTTTTTTTTTTCTTTTTTTTTTTGAGACAGAGTCTCGCTCTGCTGCCCAGGCTGGAGTGCTGTGGCCGGATCTCAGCTCACTGCAAGCTCTGCCTCCCGGGTTCACGCCATTCTCGTAGCTGGGACTACAGGCGACTGCCACCTCGCCCGGCTAATTTTTTGTATTTTTTAGTAGAGACGGGGTTTCACCGTGTTAGCCAGGATGGTCTCGATCTCCTGACCTCATGATCCACCAGTCTCGGCCTCCCAAAGAGTGTTCCTTTTGAAGCTAGGTTATGAATGACATTGTGGCTTCCACTGTGCTCTCCCTTTGCTGACTCATGCTGGAGGAAGATGGCAGCCATGACAGGAAGACACTTAAGCAGCCCAATGGAGAGGGCCATGCAGTGAAGACCTGAGGCCTCCTGCCAAAAACTATGGGAGTGAGCCATCTTGGAAATAACATGGTTAACAAAGAATATATTCCTTTTAGGCTTCCCACAAGAAATGTCCACTAGATTTTCAAGGGAGGTGATACTATCAGATGTGACAAAAAATATGATTTAAGGCACTATATGCAAACCCCTGCCTTATTACTTTATGGCTACACTTTTTGTTTTCCAGGGAAATAGTCTGAGTCTCTTATTATTGTATTTTTATTATAGGTAAAATTTTATGACATGGGGTAACCCACATAAAATTGATCCATAATAATTTTTCTAAGTTAGCCAACTTACAGTACAGGCCACTTGGAATTGCTGGATTAAGTCCAAATGGTATAATCATTTTCCTGAAAGATAACTACATTGGCATTTGAATGCCTCTGATTGAAAAAAAAATGGAGATGTGGCCACATGGCCCTGCTGGAGTTTACTGACATTCACTGCCTTGTGAAACTCAAACTGCATGTGGCATTTGCAGGGTGAGCTGAGTTTTCTCTATTAGTTTCATCCAGACCCACACCCTCCTTTGCCCTGTACTTCCCCAACGAAGTCACATGCCTTGATACACTCTAAGTTATGAATTAGTAAAGAACCAACCAACTGCCCTATCTGGAGAAGCATGTTTAATCTTTCACGGCCAGCTCCAGGAAGGATGCCCTTTGAATGACTGTCTTTCTTTTTTTTCCCCCATGCCCCTCAAGAGCTGACCAAGAAAAATGCTCTCTTGATTTTGTCAGGTAATTTTTTAAAAAAATACTTGAGCTCACAAAATGAGGAAGGAAGAAAGTCAAAATCTAAGGCTGCCATGAACAGCTGTAGAGACTGTGCACTTCACAAGGCATGCAGCAAAGAAGGGGAGAGCGACTGAAATTCAGACCACTTGCCCAAATGTGGGCTCTGGCCTGGTGGAGGACGTGATATGGGAGAGGGTCAGGGAAGTGCTGGGTAGAGAAGAGCAGGGTCCCTGGCAAAGGCCCCACCCTCAAGCCTGAAGACCTGCTGCCCTAAATGAGGACAGGCATTTCTGTTTTCACACCCAAAAAGTTGCCTTTTGGCCTGCCACGCCCCCATGTTGCCTCCATATAAACCCAAGACCTTAGTGGGCACACAAGCAGCTAAATGTTGAGACCAACAGACCAACGGACCAGCAGACCAGCGACAGCGGAACAACGTGGCAGAGAAAGAGAGATGAGGAGAGATGTCTGGATACTGAGGGGAGTTCGGCTGGGGGTGCTCAGAGAAGAGCCCGGCCACTGGGTGGCCAAAGAAAGACTACCTTCCAACTCTATCCCCACTTCAGGCTTCCTGTTCATCTTGCAGAGAGTCATTTCCACCACTCAGTAAAACCTTGCACTCATCCTTTGAGCCCACATTTGATCTGATTCTTTTGGGGCACTGGGCAAGAGCTCAGGATACAGAAGGCCGTCACACAGGCCTTCTGCCTTTGCGATAAGGCAGAGGGTCCCTTGAGCTGATTAGCACACAAGCCATCTGCAGATGGCAAATCTGAAAGAGTTGGGTAACATATGCCCACTTGGGCTTTGAGAGTCGCAGACACCCACCCCTAGATGCTGCCGTGGGGTGGGAGTCCAAAAGTGCGTGCGCTGGTCTCTGCACCTGCCCATCTGCATGCTCCCCTTAGGCGTTTGAGCTGCAGGCTGACCAAGCAGGTGAGCCACACCCATGTTGCACGCCCTGCTAGGGGCATCAGGGAACTCTCCCATTTCACAGGGACCATTTTCTGATTCACACAAAGGGCCCTGTCTCGGCCAACACTGTTCCTGCCAACGTTGTTTCTTTCCTTCGTCTTGTCTTTTTCTTCCCTTCTCTTTTCACTTTAACGAAAAACCTACGTAAAATCTCCTGTAATTTGTTTTCCTTCTCGAGGAAAGGTTAATTCTTGTATCTGTAACTCATTTGCAGGAAATTAGACACAGGAGCAGTTGGACACTCAAGATAATTTGAAAAGCCTCTTTGAAGCTCTTTTCCTTCAGGTTCAGTTAAATAGGCTCCTTCCCCATCCTGAATTCCCAATGGGGTTCAGGGTCCTGAAGAGGGGTTGAATGGGGGTGTCTAGGGGAAACGAGACTGGGCTGGGGTATAGAACTGACTGGACTGTTCCCCAACATTCCCTAGTCTTCCCCTCCTCAAACACTTCCTTCCAAGGTTTTCATCAAGCTTTTCAATGTTTGTATCAGTTCGAGATGATGGGCCTTTCTTTGTGTCCATACATAATCCCTACCTTTGGTTTATCTGTCACAACAGAGTCAGAGGACTGAAAGCCACAGATAATTCACAAACACCTGATGAAGGAAAGTTTTAATCTTTTCTTCCTTCTAAATCTTTTAGCCAGAGAGAGCACGAGTGATTGAAATGACAGATTCGAGTTTTGTCCTGGACTGCTCCCATCTCCTGGAATGGTGAGCTCCAAGGACTTATTTATAAAAGTTGTTGGATTTTATTGTCTTTCTGGCACTATTTTTTCTTCTACTAAGGACAGTGTTGTATAGAATGATCTGAAGTCAATTCTTGGCTCTGCCACTCTAGGCTGGGTGACCTTGGGCCGGTTATTTCATCTCAATAAGACACAGCTTCCTCTTTCACAGGATGGGTTTATGGAGTCAAATAACAGGGAAATAATATGTATGTGTATGTGTGCGTGTGTGAGTGTGAGAGTGTGTGTGAGAATGAGTGTGTGAATGTGAGTGTGTGGTGTGAGAGTGCATGTGTGTATGTGACTGTTACTGTGTGAGTGTGTATGTGAGTGTGTGTGTGAACGAGTGTGTGTGAATGTGTGCGTGTACATGTGAGTGTGTGGTGTGTGCGTGTGTGTGTTGAGTGCATGTGTGTATGGGAGGGTGTGTGTGTGATTGTGTGTGTATGAGAACGAGTGTGTGTGAGAGTGTGCATGTGTGAGTGTGGTGTGTGACTGTGTGTGTGCAGTGTGAGTGTGTGTGCCTGTGGTGTGTATTGTGTGTGTATGTGAGAGAGTACAAGTGTGTGTGAGTGTGAGAGTGTGTGTGAGAGTGTGTGTGGTGTGTATGAGTTGTGTGTGTGAGTGTGTGTGTGAGTGTATGTGAGTGTGAGTGTGTGTGAGAGTGAGTGTGATGTGTATGAGTTGTGTGTGTGAGAGTGTGTGTGTGTCCCTTATTTGTTCTGTTTCCCTAAGGAACCCTGATGCCTGCAGTGATTAGATTAAATACCCATTAAATAGGGAAATGTTCTGTTTTCCTAAGGAACCCTGATGCCTGCAGTGATTAGATTAAGAACCCAGATCCTTCACCCTCAGAATAGGATTTCCCACCTCAGGGAAAGGGGATTTTTAATATAGGACTTAAAGCCAACCAAGGGGCTTGCTGAGAAGAACCAATACACGATGCCATGGGTTTTGCCCTCCTCTTGACCCTGTGATTACACACTGTGTGCCCTGGTCCTCTCACCTATGAAGCATGCAGGGTGACAAGATGGTCTCTAGGTACCCCTTAGGTCACACATGCAATGAACCTGAGTCAACTTTCTATTTGTTTTAATTATCATCATTATTCAAAAACACAAAATTATCACTGATTACCTGCTAATAAAAATAGGTACTGTTTAATTGCTTATTATGTGCTAAGCACTGTGGTACATTCTTAGCAACCATTGTCCGATTTGGTCCTCACAACACCCAAATGAGGTAGGACTAGTACCCTCATTTTGCTAAGGGGCTTGGAAACATGAAGTGGCTACACTGTGATCAGCTGCTGGAGATGGGTAGTGCTGGGATGATCACCTGGTTCTGCCTCACTCATAAGTCTGACTCCTAACCCTCTGCAGTACTTCACAAGTAAGACTAGTAAACTCCAAGCCCTATGCCACATTTCCTCATTGCGTTTATTTAGTCAGCTCCTCCACCATTTTCCTGTTGTGAACGGTGCTACACTGAGCGTGGGAATTGCCTTCATGAAGTTCTTATTGTCTTGTACAACACGATGTAGTAGCAATGGCGGATTACTTTAGTCTTTAAGCTAGTATCTAATGTTGTGCTGCCCTCAAAACATACTTTGCAGGTTAACCTTACTAGTTTTTCATCTCTTTTCTAAACTGACTAGTGGAGAAATTACTCTTAAAAGTGTCCGAGGAACTAAAGCTAAATGACGTATGTCCTGTGACTCAGCAATCCACACATGTGTATGACACCACAAATAAGTGCTTATGTCCACCAAAAGACATACACAAGGATGTTCACAGAGGGTTTCTTAAGAGCCCAAATCTTGAAATGACCCAAATGTCATTGACAATAAGAACTTGTGTAGAGTTATACAATAAAATACTAGATAGCAGTGAAAATGAACAAATTATAGCAACATGCAGCAACACGGAAGTGTCTCATAGATTTAGTATCAAGCAAAAGAAGACAGACGCTAAAGAGTACATACTTCATGATTCTACTTATGTGTAGGTCAAAAACAGGTCAAGCTAATGTATGATAATAAAAGCCAAAATGGTGGTTATTGACTGGGAAGGGCTATCGGAGATTTCCGGGTGCTGTGAATGTTCTGTATCTCTATCTGGGTGGTGGTTACACAAGTATATGTATATTGTAAAAATCTATCACTTAATATTTGTGTAGTTTACTATATGTAGGACAGAGTTCAATAAAAGAGAAGAAAACCAGCATTGGAAGACATGTAGTTGTTGGGAACTGATGTTGGCCCTTGCTAGTTGACTCAAGATCTCTGCTGTTGCCCTCTTCTAGAAACTCCTCCAAGATTGTTCCAAAGTCAGTCCTGACCCAGTGGGTGACCTTGATCCACCAGAAATGCATGGAATTCGTTGCACTGCTAGAGTTTCAGTGTCTGGGGTGAGCCTCATGTCATATTTTGTTGTGAGCAGATTTCCAGTGGGTTTGTAGCTTTGCCTCAATCCTGGCCCACTGCTGGGGATGCTGATGCCATGTCTTTCTCCTGCCAGCATCTTCATCCCCAGGTGCTTGAGTCCCATTTTCACAGCTCCAGTCATGGGGTATAGGATGGACTGATCTTCCAGAACTGTATTGGCGTGATCTGTCTATGAGAATCCCCATTATTGGAGCCACTTGCTTGGGTGGACCACACCCCTTCCCCCGTGATTACTGACAGGCCCCTCTCCATGTATTGCACTTTTGGATCCCAGAGCAGTGCCCCTACAGGTGGGTCAGTTCACCTACTGACTGGCCCCAGCTTCCTCTTCCTCCCCACTGGGTCATGTTGTCCAGCCCCAATCATGAAGCACATTACCCCTCCTACCAACCCAGGTGGGGACAATGAATCCTCTATCAGCTGCTGCATTTCTGATATGCCCCTATCAGCAGAATATTAAAGAAAACACAGATCTGTCTGGAAACACCACGAAACCTCAGTGTACAATGAAACATATATTAACACTTTCTTTTGTGCTCTTTCTTGTGACATTTCTTTGGAGAGGAAATGCTGTTTTGCAACTGCCCATTAACCATTAATGTCTTGAGGCACAGTGGGAAAAGGAGAAAGGAGAAAAGATAAAGGGATAATAATGCCTGTGATACAGGCAACCCAGAAGGTTCGCCACGATGTGAATTATTTCAAACATATTTGATCTGTTTCTATAATTTTGTTATCCACGAGACATACAGGGAATGAGAGAGCAAAGTAAACACGGCCACTTACGCGGTGGATGGAGCACACAAAGAGAAACTCAGCCACAAAACGCAGCAAAAGAGCAGAGCATCATAGGCAGAAAAATTACATCTGGATTATTCTACTTAAATAGAAGAAACATAAATCACACTGAGGGGCTCGGAGCAATGTGCATTGGAGTGATAATGAACAGACAGCCTGGACTGCCCTCTCCCTTCCTCATGAGCCAAATCCTTTGCTTCCTGTGTGATCGGCAAAGTCCCAGGAGCCAGTCTTGGTCCCAATTCTCCCACCCAGTCCTGCTCAGTCCCAGTCCACTGTTGTCTTGTCCCTCTCTGTGCTCTCTAAGTCATCACTGACGATATTCTGTCCTTGCTGTTATGCCTTCCTGTTTATTTCATTGGTTATGTTTGCATATGCCTTTGTTTTATCTTCTCTCTCAGATGAAAGCTTCTCAAAGGCCCTTGTGTCCTACTGTTTTTTGTACCTTTTCCGTGTCTTCGGCAAAATCCTTTATATACATCAGGTCCATGATATGTCTGTACACTCGGATATACCCATGTGTTTGCTGGTTGATTAATTTCAAATGCACATTAAATTTTCTCTGCAATTTGGACTGTGATCAAAAATTTTGCATGCACAGCACTTTTGGGGGGCAGATGGTAAATTACCATGGAGCCACCAAATATAGGATCCTATTTGGACAAACAAATCCATTTATAGCAGCTGTTTCTCTTAAAATATTTCCAACTGATTGATAAAAAATGCGATAAGTTCAAGCATTTTAAATAGTAAATTGTTTAGTCTAGATTTCTCCAATTAAGTATTTTCAGAGAATCACTGAGATTTGAGAACTGATGCCTATATTATTATACCCAGTGAGAACATCACGAAATCAGTGATCTGTGTATTCTCTCAGTGATTATTTTCTAATGTCTCAATTTCCTTTGAATAAGAAATAGTGGAAAGGCTGAACTATATGTACATCATATTCTATCTGAGTTCTAAAATCGTTGTAAATCAGAAATGTCTCCTTTTTTCCCAGCCTTACAAATGTTGAGGTTGCATTCATCCACTTTTCGACTTGGATAGTCAGTGTGACCTGGGAGGAAATGGTCCCTCACGTTTGTTAAGTTCCAAATATGAGTCACACACTGTGCACTTCTCCCACGTGTGAGGCAGTGACTATAGAACCTTTCTGTGTCTGTGTTTCCACATCCATGAGGATACTGAACCAACATCAAAATGTGGTCATGATAATTAATTTGGTTAGTATATGTAATATGTAGCCTTAGTTGAATGACCGGCACATAGTAAGCACTACGTAAGTATTTATTGAAGAAATAAAGATAAAATAAATCTAATTCTCACAACAGTGCTTTGTGGTAGGGATTGCAAAAAGTCCATCTACCAAAAACAGCTAAAAACCAGCTGATTCATTTGTTTTTATCCTTAGGTTTACAAACAAATGATATTATCAGGCAATTTTCTCTCACCCTTGGTGGTAATTATTTTATACAGCCTAGCAGTCTCAACATTATTTGTTTTGAATAAATAAATATAATTATACCCAAGCTTGAGGCCCCAAGATGCATTTCCTCGATACCAAGAGTGAAAAGATACATGGCCATATTTTCTTGTAACATGACTAAGTCAGTTTCACACTTGGCAAAGGAGAAGCTTAGCAGAATGGGAAAATGTCTTAATATATTAATTGTGTATGACTGAGTTTCATACAGTTTAAAATTTTCTGAAAGGTGTTAATAACAAGAACCTTGTAATGACTCAAGGGAAACAGTGACACACTTGCATTTTATTTTGCGTTTTATGTTTTATTTTTCTTACTTTAAGTTCTGGGATACATGTGCAGAATGTGCAGGTTTGTTACATGGTTATACATATGCCATGGTGGTTTGCTGCACCTGTCAACCCGTCATCTAGGTTTTAAGCCCTGCGTGCATTAGGTATCTGTCCTAATGCTCTCCCTCCCCTTGCCTCCCACCCCCAAAAAGGCCCCAGTGTGTGTTGTTCCCCTCCCTGTGTCCATGTGTTCTCATTGTTCAACTCCCACTTATGCCTGAGAACTTGTGGTGTTTGGTTTTCTGTTCCTGTGTTAGCTTAATGAGAATGATGGCTTCCAGCTTCATCCATGTCCCTGCAAAGCACACGATCTCATTCTTTTTTATGGCTGCATAGTATTTCATGGTTTATATATGCCACATTTTCTTTATCCATTCCATCATTGATGGGCATTTGGGTGGGTTCCAAGTCTTTGCTATTGTAAATAGTGCTGCAATAAACATACATGTGCGTGTGTTTTTATAGTAGAATGATTTATAATCCTTTGGGGATATACCCAGTAATGGGATAGCTGGGTCAAATGGTATTTCTGGTTCTAGATCCTTGAAGAATCGCCACACTGTCTTCCACAATGGCTGAACTAGTTTACACTCCCACCAACAGTGTACAGTAACACTTCAGTATCTGATTGTCACTAGAAATGACCATTTGCTGTGTATAGTTTTTCAAACAACTAAATCTTGGTCCTTTAATCACAAAAGCTTTGAACATTTTAAGCTTTTTAAAAAAACGATGGGGATATAAAACCATTCACTATCTTCTTAAGCATAGTCTGATTAACACCATACTCGAGAATATAAAAACTGCTGAACATGTTAACTTTTTTGTATATAAAGCAAAGGTCAACATTTGCTTCACTAAAGAGTATTACAGTAACGTGTTCAGAGATTTTAAGACATTGAAGGATTCTGTGCCTCCCATCCTGAATGGCCCCACTGTTGATGACATTAAATATCATGTCAGGGTTTTATATTTTTATTAGTTCATAAAGCACTGTAGGACTAGTGGGCTTCACTTCAACAACTATTGAAAACAATTAGAACTAGTTTCTGAGGCTGAGGATAAAGGTAGATCAAGCAGGCGCTATACGAGTATATACCTATCACCATCTACTCAGCAACATGAGTAATTGTTATTGGTGCTTAAAGGAAGAGGAAGAAGGAAGAGAGAAGAAAGGAAAAAGAGAAGAGGCACAGGGCATCCAGGAACTTTTTTCTTTTGCACTTGAGATTGGTATAAAATGGAGGTTGAGCGTGTGCAAGAGCTGGGAGGGCATATTAGTTCATTTTCACCCTGCTTATAAAGACTTATCCAAGACTGGGTAATTTATAAAGAAAAAGAGGTTCCACATGGCTGGGGAGGCCTCACAGTCATGGTGGAAGGCAAAAGGCATATGTTACGTGGTGGCAGGCAAGAGAGACTGAGAAGCAAGTGAAAGGGGTTTCCCCTTATAAAACCATCAGATCTTGTGAGACTTACTCACTACCATGAGAACAGTATGAGGGAAACTGCCCCCATGATTCGGTTATATCCGCCTGGGTCCCTCCCACAACATGGGGGAATTATGGGAGCCACCATTCAAAATGAGATTGGGGTGGGGACACAGTCAAACCATACCAGAGGGTCTGATGGATCCAATGTAGGCTTTCTGGAGAGACTGTAGCCGGAGGGGACGCTGCAACATAGTCTCAGTTCTTGGGACTATTCTGGCTGCAGGGGGGTGCTCACATGGAGAACCCTCTCGGATGACACCACACATATTAGGAACATGAAGTTACCCTGCACCTCCATCATGTGGGGAGCCCAAGCTATTTGAAACATTTCAGATGTTTTCACAAAAAGAATAGTCTTTTCCAGAAAAGTCAAATTCTGCCAGTACTTACAATATGATTGCTCACAAAACTATTTATTGGTCAGGCTGAATTTTGAAAGATAAGAACAGCAATGCCTTTGGATTAGAAAAGACACAAAAATAATGGATAAAGGGCAAAGGGTCCTAAATATTGTAAAATAAATTCTGAGCAACTAACCTTGCTGTGCCCAGTTTACAGCATTTGGTGAGCAGCACCATCCTGATCGTTGCTCTGGGATGCTCGGCCACTTTTTTTTTTTTTTGGTCTCATATAATTGTCCCTGGCGTTTCCCAGGCCTTGGAACTTAGCTCCCCAAGTCAGGAGCCCACAGGCATTGCTGGTGCCTGGAAAGGTGTCTTGCATTGAGTAACATCTTCAGACAACTCTTGGAAAGAAGTGTATGTATACGGAGTTGATTCTAACGTATACTTTTGTTGGCATTGTGATTGTTATTATTGTGGTTTGTCCTTGTGTCTGATCTAATAACCTCCCAGCACCCTCCCTGAGAGCTCATCTCAGCAGGAGGCAACTGTGGGTGAGAATCAGACTGAAGTCTTCCTCCTCATCCCTCCAAGAAGGAGGCAGGATATTTTCATAAGACAAGATGTCGCCACATCTACTCCAGGCGTATTAGAGCTCCAGTGGCCATATCAGGGCTTTGTAATAAAGAAACTGCCAGGTATTGACATTCAGTGAACTCTTCTAATAATGCCAAAAGCTGACGTGTGTTGAGCGTTTTTTGGTAGCAGGCACTACTCTGAACAGGATGTGCATTCTTTCATGGAGTTTTCCAGCAACTCTGCCACTTGTGTTGCCTGAAACAAGGATCTAGAACAAGCAAGCAGCGGGCTTGGGGTCCTAGAGTGAGTTAGTGGTAAGGCCCCGGGCTGCCCTCTTACCAGAGTTACAGTGCATCATTACTGTGTCAATCAGGAAGTGAGTTGTGTCTCAAAATTCAACTAGTCCAAGGTAGCACTGAGAACCGAGCTAAAGTTTAAAACTACCCAGGATGAGGGGAGGGATGGTACACAGAGCAAACTGAACCTCTTAAGGACAGGTGCATTGTATGAAAACTATGTGCTAAGTTAAAGGAGCCAGTCATAAAAGACCACATATTGTCCGATTCCATTTATATGAAATGTTCAGATCCCGCAAATCCAAAGAAACAGGAAGTTGATTAATGGTTGCCACGGGCTCGGGGAGAGCTTTGGGGGAAAATGGGAGTGACTGCTGAGGGGTAAGCTTTCTTTCTGGGGTTATAAAATGTTCTAGAATTGATTCTTGTGATGGTTGTTCAACTCCGTGAATATTCTAAAAGCCATTGAAGTATACACTTTAATTGGGCAAATTGCATGGTATGTGAGTTACATCTTAATACTGTTAAGATATATTAATAACAAACCCTGAAGTTTTGAGTCTTGGCCCAGATAATTCAGGGCAAGAAAGAGGCAGCTTGAGAGATCTCACGCACATGTGGGATTCATAAAATTCCCTTATTAGAGGAAGAAATGGCTGATTAATTAAATTTGTATAAATAATTCATGTTGAGCATAAAAAATTTAAAGCACCCATAATCTTGATGCTTCGAAATAACCATTGTTAATATTTTAGGGCTTATCCTTGAGAATTTTTGTCTATGCGTATGTAAGTTACATATATAGAGAAATTGGATCCTACTGTGTCTGCCGTAATTTGCTCTTCTCACTAAGCAGTGCTGTATCACAGGGGCTCTCAAAGTGTGATGCGTGGAGCATCAGCATCATCATCACCTGGGCATCTCTTAGAAATACACATTCTAGGCCGGGCGCGGTGGCTCACGCCTGTAATCCCAGTACTTTGGGAGGCCGAGTCGGGTGGATCACGAGGTCAGGAGACCGAGACCATCCTGGCTAACACGGTGAAACCCCATCTCTACTAAAAATACAAAAAATTAGCCGGATGTGGTGGCGGGCGCCTGTAGTCCCAGCTACTCGGGAGGCTGAGGCAGGAGAATGGCGTGAACCTGGGAGGTGGAGCTTGCAGTGAGCCGAGATCGTGCCACTGCACTCCAGCCCGGGCGACAGAACGAGACTCCATCTCAAAAAAAAAAAAAAAAAAGAAAGAAAGAAAGAAAGAAAGAAAAACAAAAGAAATGCACATTCTAGAGCCCCATCTCAGGCTTACTAAATCAGAAATTTAGTTGGGGTGGGGCCAGCGATCTTGTTTTAAGACGCTCTCCATGTTATCAATGACGTACACTAAAGTTTGAGAACCAAGGCTCTCCTATATCTGTGTTTGCATTTAAATACATGTAGGCCTTTGCCATAATTTTTGACTAATATTCCGGTTTTTTGCTACTATAAATAATGCTGCAAAGATCATCCTTATACTCTCCATGTGCATTTACTTAATTATTTCCTCAGATATATCCCAGAAGTGTATTTACTGGGTCCAAGTCTCAGGCTTTAGATACTTCCAAATTTCCCTCGGAAAGACCATCTTAACTTACATTCCTACCTGCAATATATGAGAATGCCTGTGTGTTGCTTCACATTTTTGGCAGTTCTGGCCATAATTTTTAAAAAGATCTAATAATAAAAGAAGTAAGTAGGAGGGACCATTATGTTTAAGCTTTTATTTCTTTGATTACTCATGATCTTGAACATTTGTATGTGGTTATTGACTATGTTTCTTCATTTATGAGTATTTTGTTCATGTCCTTTATCAAAATTTTTATTGGATTTTCTATATGTACATTTCTTGTAGAATTTAATATGTCTTTAAGTTGTAAGGACACCAACTCCTTGAATATCATGTTTATTGAAAATATGTTTTCCAGACTATTTGCCTTTTAACTTTGTGGTTTCTTTTTTCATTTAGGAGTTTAAATTTTGAATTTTATAAATTTTGCTTTGGTGTCATTCTTAAAAAGCAATTCCCATAAAATATTACATAAATGCTTATGTATCTTTTGTTAGCACTTTTATATGAATTTTTTTAATGCACATGAAATTTATGTTGGCATAATTTGTCTAAGTTTTTTTCCCCTAGATTCTTTATTGAATAGTTTTAGCTTTCCTGCTTGATTTGAAATCTCAGGTGGGGATGATAGCTATATCAAAATTTCTTATATGCTTGGGTCTGCTTCTGAATTTCTTAGTCTATTTAATCTGTCTTTTTTGGATTCAGTTTTAATTATCAGAGTTTTAATATATTTTAAGAGTTAGGAAGGCAAATGCCCTCTTGTTAGTCTTCCTTTTTCTCCCACTTTCTCTGGCTATTCTCACATATACAGTCTTCATATAAACTCTCAAGTTTGAAAAAAAAATTGGAATCTTAATTGAGATTACATTCAATTCACAGCATGATTTGTCAGTATTAACATCTTTTAAATACCAGATCTTCTCGACATAGGAGATAATTTTTTTTTTTTTTACAATCATTCAAATATTCCTTTGTATTCCTGAGTAGTTTTGTGGTTCTTATGTGGGCTTTAGTCATTTATTGAGAAGTTCGTGTCTAGGCATTAACTTTTTATGGCTCTTATGAAGCATGTATTTTCTAAATGGTTATAGACATGTTATTAATTTTTGTGTGTTGATTTTATAACCATCTACCTCATTGAAACTTCTTATTAATTTCTAATATTTCCTCATAAGTTTTGCAAGCAGACAGCTAGATCATTTAAAAATGATGATGAGGCTGGGTGCAGTGGCTCACGTCTGTAATCCCAGCACGTAGGGGGCTGGATCAGGAGGATCGCTTGAGACTAGGAGTTCGAGGCTGCAATGAATCATGATTATACCACTGCACTCTAGCTTGGGTGACAGAGAAAGACCCTGTCTCAAAAAAAAAAAAAAAAAAGATGATTTTTCTCTGAATTTTCCAACATTTATCCCTGTTATTTCATGTTCTTTACTATTGTATAAGCTAGTACTTCTAGAACAATGTTAAACAGTCATAATAAGTAGACATCCTTGTTTCATCCCTGGATTTTAATGGAAGTGTTTTCCATGTTTTATGCATGATGCAGCTATTGGTTTGAAAAATTATGTGTGTATGTAGGTGTGTGTATGTATACATACACATATACACACATCCACACATCCGTCATGCCTGTCAGTAGCTTACATTCTTCATTTACCAAGAGTTTTTTTGAACACGAACGTTTATCAAATGTCCTTTCAGAACCTATCAAGATAATAATGTGTTTTTTCATTGCCTTACTTAACAATTATTTTCAATTCAACATTGGTGACCATCTAGTATATTACTAGTAATTTTACTAAAAAAATGGAGACACAAAAAGAAGCTAGGAAAGCTACATTATTTCATTTCCCAGCTCTTAGCGAATTAGAAACCACCAAAGATAAAGAAGGATGCTGGAGAGAGGCAGGTGCTGTCATTCAGTTGTGGCCAGCAAGCACCAAAGAAACCACACAGAGTATGGGTCTCCAAAGTTCACACCCGCGCCGCTCACTGGAGTCATTTGAAGGAGCTCCTAAAAACCAAAAAAACAGGACCTATGCCCTAGCGAACTAGAACAGTGTGAGTGTGTGTTGGGGAAACGGGGATAAATCAGGCATCCAGGTCGACAAACATGGTAGCTAAAATGATGCTGCAATTTAACTCTTCGCTTTAGAAGAGTCCGGCAGTTAATTATTTGGCAAAACTGGAGTGGCTAAAGTCTGTTCTGTGATATTGCTGTAATTGTTATTATCATTATTAGGTCAGTCTGTATAAAACTGCCATTTTTGGCAGATAAAATATTGTCAACTATCAATAATTTCATATGATACAAAGTAATATTATTAATGATTACAATTTTTTATCTATCACATACCAGCAACTGTTTTGGTATTTCCTACAAGTGATCTAATTTAATTTCCAATAACAACTCCCTGAAGTACAGAAAACCTTCAGATGAGAAAAGAAGCCCTGAGATGTTAAGGAAGTTGTTTAAAATCACAGAGCTAGTAAGTGGTAAAGCCAGGAGGCAGATTCAGGTGAGACTGACTCTAAATCTTACGATATTTCTTTGACAACAGTACAGGCTTCAGTCTGTTTCATGTTTCATTCACTGTGTTTTTTTTTTTTTTTGGCCATTGACCCAAGCAGGGAAGTAAAGTCTGTTTACTTCTCAGTTCCATAGAGCAGGGACTCTCAAAGTATGGCCGCAGACCATTAGCATCACCTGGGAACTTGTTAGAAATGTAAAATCTCAGGCCCCACTCAAGACCTGCTGGATCAGAAACTCCAGGGGTAGGGATGGCAGTTGGGATGATTCTGGTGCATGTTAACATTTGAGAAGCACTGCCAGAGGTGTCAGTAATAATAGCTAACTTATACTGCGCACCGGATCAGAACCATCCAACTGCCGTATGACTTGGGGGTTTGTAATTATCTTAATTCCTATTTCCACAGAAGGGATATTGGAGCCTGGCAGAGAGTAAATGGATTGCCTGAGGCCCTGCCGAGAGCAGGTGGCCAAGTCTGGGTTTGAGCCCGGCTCTGATGACTGAGTCAATGGCTTTAACCACCACACTCTGGCACTCATCTCATTGCTGTTGAGAAGTACCAATGTCTCCTTCTCTGGGAATAGCGGATGGATGGAGAAGAGATGGTACTGAGGTAGAACAGGGCATCCTTAGGATGGGAAAAAAGGGAGCCATTGTTTTGGCATAAAAGTTCCCTTTTAGGGGACCAAGGCATTCCAGATAAGGTGCCCTTGTTTTCTTTCCCACAGGACAGATGACTTTATTTAGGCACTTTGCAATGACTGCACTTCATCTGCAAATGCTCAGTATGAGTCGGGGTCTTTGTATGTTGAGGGTCTTACTGGGGATTATCGTAAGGCAAGAATAATGGTGATATTGTTTGCAGAGGCAAGGTGGAAAATCAGACCCTGGTGGAGGATTTATTTTTCTACCATAAAGCTGTTGCCGGGGGAGGGCTCTTCAAAAGTTCACTGACTGTGGCGCTAAGTCTTTCTGTGTGGAAACACTCCTGGATGACATGGGCAGATTCCTGGCTAATGCTGTGCACATGCCTCTATCACCAGGCATCCAATTCCCAGCGAATTTTGCAATATAGTGACAGTAATGGAAAGCAAAATGATCTCTAAATAATGGTTTAAGATGGCTACTTGATAAAGGGCCCTGCAATAATTATGATCAATGGAGCATGGATTCAATATATATTGCCCATTTAGATGCACCAGATTAGCTTAACAGCTTTCTTTAATGTTCTGAGTATTTTGTGTGTGTGTGGGTGTGTGTGTTTGTGTGTGTGGGTGTGTGTGTGTGTAAGAGAGGGAGGAAGGAAAAGGAGCAGAGGGGAGGAGGGAGGGAGAGAGGGGGGCAGGCTGCAAGCTGCTATGAGCATTACTCTCCTTCATATTGATCAATGTGGCTGAGGTGACACCGTGTTGAGGAGGAAAGGAAATTGAGCTTCAGAAGTTGTATGATCCATTACCAAGAGAAAGCACTCAAGTGTCATGTGTCACAGACAGGGCCTTTGTGGAGGGTGGTGGAGGCAGGGGAATGGGGCTGGGGAGAGACACCTGATATGAGTTTAGTCATTTTGCAGACAGAGGGCACTTTCTGGATGACGATTTGGCGTAGGCATGGAAATTAGGCATGCAGGCAGCCAGCCAAAAGAATCCCTCCATATCCCGGGACACAGCACCGTAAACTAAGTGAGCTTGACAGCTGGGCCGACCATGGAAATGTGTTTTACCAGGAGGGGTAATGGTTTACTTGACACTGGTCCTAATCCTCCCCTCTGCAGCCCCCCAAGGAGGGAAATTTTCTGTGACAGCCTGTCTAGAAATCTGGGTCCGTTCCCTACCTTTTATGTTTCTGGGCTGGTCCCAGGTAATGTACAGGGTCTGTGATCAGCGTGTAATGATGAGGGCAGCATGCCATATGGGCTGAAATTCCTTGGGATAATGAGGATCAAATGATTGCAGTCTTAGTCCTGACTTGCTTTGATTTGTCAGTTAAAATAACAAACCCTTCTCCGCCCTTTCATGAAAGGGCATCAGTAGGAAGTGTCACTGTTTCACATGATGAGAAGCCAGACCCTAAACCTGCTAATCTCCCCCAATGCCCCTGCTGATTGTGAGTTGCTAATTGACTCAGTGAATTTCAGGCCTGGAAAGGCAGCTGGAGTTTAGATGATAATAACACGACTAATGCTCACTGAGCATGTACTGTGTGCTGGAGGCTTCCTTGTGGTGTTCTCAAACTGTGACGTGCACATCAATCTCCAGGGAGCTGATTAAAATGCAGATTCTGATTCAGTAGATCTGAGGTGGGGCCTGAGGGTCCAAGGTTCTTGTAAGGTTCCAGGTGGTGCCAATGCTACGGGTCAGCAGCCTACACTTGGAGTAGCAGGGGTCCAGTGAGAAATCTTATTTGATTTTCACATGTACCCCATGAGGGGGTACCATTATGAATCTCATTTTATAGGGGAAGAAATGAAGGGAAGCTTAAAGAGGTCAAATGTCTGCAGAATGCTTCACAGCTCTTTAATGACAGAATTGAGATGCAAAACTGGGCATTTTATCCTTCGGTCCCTCTTTTCCCCCTCAGCAGTAACCATGGAGATATGCATAGTACAATGCATTGCAGAATCACGAGCTAGAAGCAGCCTGGATTCCTGAGTGACTGTCTGGAGGAGAGATGTACCGCAGAGTCATCCAACCTAGATGGCATGAGTAAGAAATGGACTTAGCTGTGTAAAGCCATTGAGACGTCAGGACTCGTGTGTGGCCACAGCTGGCTGCATTATCCTGAGAAGCACAGACTCTTGGCTGCTGTGCTCAGGCTGATGTCTGCACTTCACAATGCTGCCCACTTGCCCCTGGTCATGAGGCATCCAACTTTGTCTGGAGCATCACATTGTGAATGAGCTGTCCCAATGGGGTCCTCCAGGAGTCCTGGGAGAAGGGAAGGTGATTTGTGTGACTTTTGAGCTTTCAAAGTAGAAAAACTCTGTCTGAGGGCCTTACCTGGAGCTCATCAACACCGCAGACCCATTTTCAAGTGCTCCAGACCTGATTAAACCCAAACGGCAGTTTGCCAAGTGCTTCTTCTCCCACCTTAATTATTTAGATTGTGTAGCATTTGAGTAAAATCTAATCCAGATGTTTCTGATTCATTTACGTTTAAATCACCAGAAAATGCTCTTAAGTTGCTATTTGATGTTGAAGAGGTTTTTCAAGCATTTTCCTCCCTTCTTAATACGAGAGGTCACATTTGGGTAGGGGCAAACGAATCCCATGCACCTAGAGGCTTTATCTGATTTGATTTGAAAACCCATTTTGGTGAAATCTGAGTCAGAACTCAATTTTCCTTTGACTTCCTTTTCAAATCCCTACCATGGCTGTCTCAAAGGGAGAGCTGGAGTAATTTGCATGCAGTTGATATCAGGGATTCTTGTTTGAAAAATAATACCCCCAGACCTGGCCTTTTCTGGCCCCGTGGTCTGATTGGAGCTGGCAAGTGGCCACTCCCGTCTTGAACTACAGGAGAAACAATTCAGGCCAGGTGAGCATGCTGATTTCACTTTATTTTGCTACCTCGGTATTTGCTCAGCCAAAGCAAATCAATCTGGCACCAAGTGTCTGAGAACTGATAAATGAGGCCGGGCTCGGTGGGCTCACGCCTGTAATCCCAGCACTTTGGAAGGCCAAGGTGGGATGATCACTGGAAGTCAGGAGTTTGAGACTAGCCTGGGCAACAAAACGAGACCTCTACCCCACCCCTGCCCCTCCTCACCACCCTATCTCTATCAAAAAAAAAAAAAAAAAAAGAACTGATGAAAGAGTTCTTAATGCAAGGTTATCATCAATAATCCAAAGGCAGTGATTTTCAAAGTGCAGTCCCCAGACCAGCAACGTCAACATCGCATAGGAACTTATGTATTCACTGAAAAAAAAAAAATCACAGAAGAAACGCATCTTTAAGAGCCCTATCCTAAACCTACTGAATTAGAAACTCTGGAGGCGGGGCCCCGCAGCCATTGTTGTAATAAACCCTCCAGGTGATTGAGATGTGCCCTGAAATTTGAGAATCACTGGCCTAGGCCCTTGGGTAATGCTTGTAATCTCACTCAGCCATACTTGTTACTTGCTTTGAAGGAATTAATGAGATAACATTGTCACATGATTCGAGACACTCAGACCCAGGTTATATTTACATAGGGCTGTAAGAGTGACCTTTTTGTTTGAGTTGGAAGACCAAAGAAATCAAACAACCCCTTGAGTTGACTTTTCCCCTCTTGGAATTGACTTTTGTTTTTTTTTTCTTTTTCAGTGTCTGCGTTGAATGATTGTGTAGAGGCAGTGTGATACAGCCAAAAGGTCTCTTTTAAGCAGCAGCAGCCTCGAAGTAAACATTCTTCTGATAGCCACTGTCACTTTCTGGAGCTTGGAAAATACAATTTCCTCAGTAGTCTTTTCTGCACCACTGGGTTTGGCAGGTTCTATGAGAGAGGCTTTTCTCCCTGAGTTCATTCATCCAGCCTTACATTCCTCCAATGGCGATGGAGCTGCTGCTACATTCTGGTGCTATCTTAGAAGGGCTTGCAAAATCAAACCAGAGGCCTAGCTCGTAAACCCTGTGCTTAGCCAAAAAGTTCCTAGACCAGAGGTTGTCAAGGACAGGTGAACGAGTGGTCAATAACACAAAGTTCTATGTGAGCGATTCCCAGGCTGGCCTGGGGTGGGCAGAGGGATAGCTGTGCAGGGCTTCCCAGAGAAGGTGCCACCTGGGTCTCAGAGGACGAGGAAGGGTTTCCTGGGTAGGCAGGGGTGGTGCATAAAGAGGCATGGAGCCAGGAGGGAGGACTACAAGTGTTTCAGGATTTCTTGCATTCGGGGAGCTTGAGGGAGAGAAAAGCTGGAGACATTGTTAGGACCAGGTCACGAAGGGTCTTGTACGACATGCTAAATTCCCTCTGGTCCTTGGCATCCTGTTCAAGCATATCCTCCTCAAGGAGCATCCATGCTATCTGTGTCACCTGTCACTCATCCCTCTCTCTGTCTCCTGGCAGTCTTAGAAAGGCAGTAAGGTACAGTAGAAAGGAACAGAGTCCAGAATCAGAAGACTTAGGATTGAGTCCCAGCTCAAAGCAGTGAAGATAAGTGCCCTATACACACCATACCCTTGGTGTTGGTGGTGGCAATGATGTCATCACCCTACTTACTCATCCACGAGGTGGAGATCAAAACCCTATGCTTTGCATCCGACATGCTTGCACCCTCCTTTCGACTTTCTCCTCTTGCTGTTATCACTCACTAGGATGAGACAGCTCAACTGCTTCTCTGTACTGTCATGATCATTCCCACCTCGCCCTGTGCTCAGGTCGCTTCTCCTGTCCATCTCAGGACATGCCACCTCCATGAACCTTCTCCGGACACCCCAGTCCACAGAAAGCCATCGCTCTAATGTTCAGAATATCTTGTCTGTCCTTTCATCGTGTGGGACCTCAGGGATCTTGTTTTTATCTGAGTGTTATTGGGGTTTATGTTTTCTCTCCCCAGGTTGAGGGAAGATCCTTTGTATAGACTCCAGTGAAATCTAGGCACTGAATGAATACATGGTAACCCGGGAGGTTGGCGCCCCACTGCGTCTTTGGAAAGATTGGTACTAAGAGCTCCGTGTTATTTTTCACAGGGAAAATAAACCATATGTCACATACTAACCATAAACCATTAGGACTTTTTTGGGAGGCGGGGTATAGGAAAGATGAGTTCTTTGAAAGTGTAGGTGTATATTTCTAGAATGCAAATCTGATCACGTGACTCCTCTGCTGCAAACCTTCAGTAGCTCCATGTTCCTCTTGGGATGAAGTTCAAATTCCTCATTATGACCCCAACCCTGAGCAGCATGGGCTCGTCCACCCTGTGATTCCCTCTTCTACCCCTCTGCCTTGTGGTCCAGGCTCCTGTCATGATAAAGGGTTCCTGGGGTCCTGAATGGGCATTTTCTTTCACCATTGCACCTTTGAGCAACCACCAGACTCTGTCCCCCACTCAGTTGCTTGGCTTACTCCATTCCTGAATGCCAGGAGCTTATGCATCACCTCCTGCAGAAAAGGGCTTCCCTGATCCTGTTGATCTAAGTGCTCTCCTGTGTGTCTCGTAGGGCCATGGATTGCCCCTCTCATCGCACCCATTGCATCTATATTGTGCCTGTGATTATTCTCCCTTGACGATGTCCTCCGTGAAGGCAGGGACCCTGTCTAGTTCGTGATGGGTGGGTGGGAGGCTCTTGATTTTTGGTTCCATGAACAAGTGAATGAATGCTTTGCTGAAAAGATAAAACCAACAGTTTACAGGTTAGAATAACATTCACTATGCAACACTAGTAAGTAAAGTCCCCGCTTGAGATTGTCAGTCGCTTTTGGGGACTAGAGCAGGGAGTGCATTTGTACCTGTAATAAAAGCACCTTTGACCGAGAGTCCCAGCAAATCCTCTTAAATGACTCCATTTCTATGCTTTTATTGATGTATATTCTTGCTACTGAAAACCTGTCATGACAATTTCACATTTCAAAGTGCTGAAAGAATGTGCCTAGGTTGAAACTTTCTTTCGTTTGCCAGGATGTCAAGTTTTATTCCTGGGTGCATTTTTTCCCAGCCGGCTTTTCTGTCCTCGATAATGGAGGGCTGTAATGGAAATGCTGCGGATTCATCAGCTGCAATGTGGTGAGCATCACTGTTATAATACAGCCAGCGATAGGTACCTGCAGTCCATAGAATGACTCTTGACTGAACAGAAGAAGCAATTTTGAGAGGTGATAAGGCATGCCACGCTTAGAGACTACATAGTCCCCCCTGCAGAATAGTTAAGGAATTATAATAAAGAGACAGGTCCACAATCATTCTTTCAAAGTGGCTCTAAACAGTCATGATAATATGGTATCTGAACTTTTAACGACACTGAAAGAGAAGGCTCTCTGTTGTCACTGCGAATGTTTGCAAAAGCACTTCGAGACAAAATCCCAAAGAATTTGCTTCGAAATAACCTGCCAGCCACCCATTTGCCAAATATCCTAATTAGACACATTTACAACAACACTGTCAGGGTAAGAAATGGGATGAGGACTTTCGAGATGACAGAATGGGTGATATACAAATATTTTGGGTGAGACATAATCAATTAATTGGTTTATTAAATTATAAAACCATTGTTTGCCCGAAAGAGCAATAAAACTAACGAAATGAATAGTCACCCCTTTGAAGACTTCTTACATTAATTATGTTTTTGCATCACTTGCAGCAGCGGTGTTAGACAAAGGGCTTTTTATCTTTACATGCCATAGCTACAATGTATTGTGGCACAAATGATGGCACCGACTTTATGTCTACATAATTACAGAAATCTTATCCCTTTTGTGTTTGCACATCATTTTCGGTTTTTTGGAATAGTTAAACTCCATTTTACTTTTTAATAACATTTTAGAAATCATTGTGATTCAGGTAAACAGAATTTGATTGCTTTGATGGATTGAAAATGGTTAGCTCAGCCCGAGTTTATTTGATTTGTTTCTTCAGGGATTACAAAGAATAGGATTTTATCTCCAGACTGACAAAAGAGACAAACTCTGCATTTTTGCCTATGCAGTGGCAGAGCCGCTAAGCCACAGCTCCCCCACAGGGAAATATATTAGGCAGGGACTGGATTTTTATTCACGACCTGCATTTTCATTCCATCATACATTAGGTGGGCGGGGAGGAGGCCTTATTTTGCTTAGGAGTTTTTTTTTTTTTTTTTTTTTTGTAGTAAGAGAAAATCTGGGTGATTGCATGGCACTAAATATAACAGATCCCAGGGAGACAATTTGATAAAACAACGCCTGTCCTTCTTACTAATAGTCACTTTAGGTAAACGCCCATCTGCTAATTGAACGAGTTTCAAGAGGCAATGTGCTGATTACTTGCCAGGGCTCACCTAGAGACAGGTCGCTGTGGGTTTCCTGAAAGCTCCGATCCAAGACCCAAGCAGATTGTGTGGTGTTCCTGATGCTGCTCTTTATTTTATCTGGTGTGACCTGTGACCTGACATGGGTGTGGCAGCAGGAGACCAGGAACATGTAATGTATGATGCAGAGAAAAGCTACAGTGCATGGCAGATACCCTTACTCAACACGACATTTTTGCATCAGGGAGGATGGCATTCCCTTAATTTTTGGCTGTTTAGGAAAATGTCTTTACATCCTGACTTCCTGGGGGATGGGAGCTGTGGTTAGCCAACTTTGAGTTGTTGGGTTTCAGAGACCTGCGCTGATCCTGTCATGGGCTGGTAACAGAGTACTTGGAGAAAAAGCAGTAGCATTTGGAAAGAAAATCTGGATCCAGATTTCTAACAAATCTCATCACCTGTTTGACCTTGGACAAAATTTTGAAACCCACTTATCTCAGCTTTCTCCTGGAATCACTGGAGGGATTAAATTAGTCCACATAAGCTCCTGATCCAGTGACTGGCATGGAGTGGAGGTCCAATGTGTGTTTGTTGATGCTGCTGTTTATTGAGGGCATGGTCATCACCCTGAATATCTACCATGTGGTTGAGAAGGCTGCATTCAGATGAGGAACAAGTGCTTGAAACACACTGGCACCTTTTTGTGCTAGAGGTCCCTAATGAGGGATAGCATTTTAATACAACCTATATAGGGTTACAGGAAATCTTGTTATATCACGATGGGGTCTTTTGATCGTGACTGAAACAGACCAATTTCATATAGATTCCCTGCTAGAAACAATTGCAGATGTTCAGCAAATACCCTCATGCAAATAACCACCAGGCCAAATCTCATTACAATAAATCCAGTATATAAAAAGCTAAAAGCAACAACCCAAACTATCCCTAATGGCACTAAAACGTCCTCCAGTCTTATTTGCTGCTTAATTGATTATAAAAGGAACTGATGCAATAAAAATAATAGTTTGTGCAATCCTTTGAAATCTTCTACAATGCCATTAGACCTAATCCTGGAAACAAGCAGAGTCAACTCATAATCAGGGTTAGGAGACACTAATCAAAGAAGGTTCTCATGGGGAGGTGATTTTTTTCCTTCCTTCCTTCCTTCCTTCCTTCGTTCCTTCCTTCCTTCGTTCCTTCCTTCCTTCGTTCCTTCCTTCCTTCGTTCCTTCCTTCCTTCCTTCCTTCCTTCCTTCCTTCCTTCCTTCCTTCTTTCCTCCCTTCCTCTTTCTCTGTTTCTCTCTTTCCTTCTTTCTTTCTTTTGAGGCAGGGAGGAAAACTGAAGGTGGGAAAATTGTCTATGTACAAAGGCAGAAATAATGCAAGTCGTGATGGGACCAGAGGACAGCAATCTGAGAGGAGAAAGAGAAAAGCTGGCAGAGGTAAAGGATCTCCGCCTGAGGGTTAGTTCTTAGCTGAGAAATACAAATGGTATTTGAGGAAAAGCCATTCTTACTCCAGTAAGGATTTACCGAACACTCAAGAAACTGCCCTCAGATGATTTTCCATGGCCTCTAGAGCTTAAAATAGATCCCAGGTCCCCTGAATGTCCTAGCTAAAATGGTTTCTTTTGGCATCACTCACAAGGAGTTAAAACCATCTTGCAGATATTGGAACATGGAACCCAATTCTCTTTCTCTCACTGTTTACTCCTGATATGGTTTGACTCTGTGTCCCTGCCCAAATCTCACCTCGATTTGTAATTCTCATGCATCAAGGGAGGGACCTGTAGTCCCCACGTGTCAAAGGAGGGAGGTGATTGGATCATGGAGGTGGTTCCCCCATGCTGTTCTCATGATAGTGAATGAGTGCACACGAGATCTGATGGTTTTGTTCGCTTTTTTTTTTTTTTGAGACAGAGTCTCACTCTGTCGCCCAGGCTGGAGTGCAGTGCACCATCTCAGCTCACTGCAACTTCTGCCTCCCAGGTTCAAGCGATTCTCCTGCCTCAGCCTCCCTCTTAGCTGGAATTACAGGCACCCACCATCAAGCCTGGCTAAGTTTTGTATTTTTAGTAGAGACAGCGTTTCACCATGTTGGTCAGACTGGTCTCGAACTCCTGAACTCAGGCAATCCACCTGTCTCAGACTCCCAAAGTGCTGGGATTACAGGCATGAGCCACTGCGCCCAGCTAATCTGATAGTTTTATAGGGGGCTCTTCCCCTTTGCTTTCTCTTCTCTCTCCTGCTACCTTGTAAAGAAGGTTCCTGCTTCCCCTTCTCCCATGACTGTAAGTTTCCTGAGGCTTCCCCAGCTCTGCAGAACTGTGAGTCAATTAGATCTCTTTCCTTTATAAATTACCCAGTCTCGGGGAAGTTCTGTATAGCAGTGTGAGAATGGACTAATACAACCCCACAATAGGTCTGCTCTGTGGTTGTAACCATGCATTTAGATGAGTCCAACTTGGCTTCCTGCCCTGGAAGTGATCTCTCTCTTCCCATCTCCTTTTTATATTTTTTTCCACTGGGAGTTCTTTAGGAAGATCAGCGAGAAACAGACCCATAGTGCAGGCAGGACTGTTCATAGGATGGGATAGTTGGGGGGTTGCGGGCGTGCGTGAGGGGAAGGGGTGTAACTGGACCACATCTGGGCAGTGGGGTTGACAACAGAGCTTCCCAGTATCTGTGTCTCCCAGGCTTTAGTGTGACAATCATAAGTTCTAGGAAGCTGAGTTGCCTTCTACGCCAGAAGTCAAGAGAGTCTATGAACAATGACAGAAGCAGATTGGAACCCTAGGCAGGCAAATTTGTGAGGTCAAAGTCAGCAGGGGTCTGTACTGAAGATAATAGGTGTAAGACTTGAAGACACACCCCCCAGAACCCCAAATAGGGAGTGGGATCAGGAGGCAACCTCCTCAGCTATAGACAGCCGCCTTGCCCAGGATCACACCCTCCCTTAGAGGAACCCACAGCCCATGACTGAGCGAGGATGGAGGATGAAGCCCTGGCCATTTTGCCTAAACAGGGGACAACTCTGACAGGCCACATTCATCTAGAGTTCCGCGCCGTATTGGCAGACTTCTCCCTCTGCCCAATCCCAAATTCCTCCTTCCTTCTACATGTGTGGATCCCCTATAAACATCTTGCAGCCCAAACTCCATTACTGCAGCAGCTTCCAGAAAACTCCACCTATACTGACAGGAAAGGACTCTGAACTTGATGCCCAGATGGCATTGAGAAAGGTTTGCAGACAACAGGTCCCAGTTTGGCAGCAGCAGAATTAAGAAATCTATGGGCATCTGCTGGGTAGTAAAGCAGGCAGGATTCTGGATGGAGCCTGGAAGCCAGGGAAAGTGTGGGTCACCAGGAGGGGGGTGACGAGCCTTCGTGGAAGTCCCTGGGTTATCCCAGTGTGCTCCCTGGTAGGGCAATATGTTTGGGCTGCTATAGCAAAGTACCATAGACTGGGCAGCTTATAAACAGTCATTTATTTCTCACAGCTCTGGACGTGGGAAGTTCAAGATAAAGGTGCCAGCAGATTTTGTATCTGGTGTCTGATGAGGGTTCACTTCCTGGCTCATAGCTTGCATCTTTCTGCTGTGTGCTCATGTGGTAGAAGGAGTGAGGGGTCTCTCAGGCCTCTTTGATAAGGACACTAATCCCATTCATGAGAGCCCCACCCTCATGACCTAATCCCCTCCCAAAGGCCTCACCTCCTAATGCCATCACCTTGAGGGTGAGGATTTCAGCCTGTGAATTGTAGGGGACATGAACACTAAGACTATAACATGTAGGATGTCATGTTAGGGTCTGGGCAACTTGGTACTAACATATGGGAGAGCAGACAGATAAATTCACCTGGCTAGAAAGAGGGACAATCAAAGAACTCAAAGTAAACCCTGAAGTTGTCCTGAAAATTCCCTTCCTTCTTAAGCCAAAGCATCTTATGGCAGGTACCTTACCTACTGTTTGCATGTAGAAGATGCTTTATTAATAACTGCAGCATAAATGCATGAACAAGTAAGTGTTGAAGAGTGCCTGCAGCCCGACCCAGAGACCAGTGGAGGTTGGCACAGCCCAGGCCCTGGGGGAATGTGGATACTGGCTGCTGTGAGCATTGTCCAGGGCTGTTGAAGAATTAAATTTGCTCTGGTTCCCCCAGTCTTGTCTATGATTCTGAATACCTTTCAGCATTCAGGCCACAAAGTGATGGCTGACAGGGACAATTCCAGCCCATTTGCATATATGTAAAGTTATTTGACTTGGTACTGATTTCTTTGCTTGTCAGGCATTTCCCTCTTACATTTGGCAGGCCGTGTCAAATTCTGCATTCTTTTAATCAATCTGCTCTTACAACCTACTCCACCAACTGTCCCGCAAATGAATTTCGGGAACAATGGCCAATAGTGCATTAGAGAGTCCCTGTAGAGGAATAGCTGTCTTGAGCACCTTTCATCTACAAGGACATCTTCTGTCTCTATCTTGCTGGAAGGGAAGTTGTATTTTTAGGTTTTAAGGAAGAAAAATAACTATATCAAAGACAAAGTTATGAAATTTATAGGTCTTAGCACCCATTAATCATTACCCAAGCTAAGGATTAATTCCTCGTGAAAGCTAAGCTCAGCAATTTTATTTTATGTTTCCATTTTGAATTTCCCTTAACTGCAATTTAAAGGGGATAGTGAACATTTTGGAGACCTGGAGAAAGTAGCTTACATAAAATCTGATTAGGTTCAGTTTATGTCCTAGGAAACTTTCTGGTGAAGACAGGTGAAAGAGTTCTTTAATTTGCCATTTCTTATATAAATACATTTGTGAGTTTTGGAGGGAAATTTCTTTAGAGTGTAAAGTACAGTTCATTATGCTATTTCTGTGTGGCTTTCACATCCTCTGAGGCCTTTGAGCTATTTTTTTAAAAATCTGGTTTTCATCCTTCAGATCTCAATCCTGTAGGCACATGCCAAGCCAGCCTACTTCATTAGATAAATCTGACTTCTTGGTCTTCCCCTTGGCTGGGTTAGGGGTTGGGCATCACGACAAGGTAGGGTCTTTAGTGAAAAATGGGACACCTCACAAACTTAGTGCAGGTACATTATTGATGAGCAGAACCAAGGGTGTCAAGTTGAGTGAGAGAGTTTGATGAGTTACTACGTCCCACCAGTCTCCACTGCTAGGGAGAGGGGGCCAACCATAATTGCTCTGGGAGAATGATGACTTGGGGTTGGTGAGACTTTGGTTTATAATCCAATGAATGGTGAAACTGTTTACACAGCTCTGGTTATTTCACCATTTGAACACTCTGACTGCCAGTCTTGCTATCCTAAGAATATATCATCAGACATTCTTTCTTGATAACTGTCTTCCTAGTCAGAAAAAAATATTTCTCCCGAGTCATAAATTAGTATGAATGCCCAGTGAGGATAATTATAGTAATGATAATGAAAACAATAGCAACCATTTATCTGTGCCAGGCACTGTGCAAAAATACTTTATGGCCATAAAAATAGCTCTGCCATTTAAATTTCTCAATAATTGGGACAGAGACCTCACTATCCTCACTGTCAAATGAGCAAACTAAGGCCCAGAGAAATGGTGCTATTGCTGGAGGTTACATAACTACAAAGTGTGAGAGCCCCCAGGTCTCTGTGACGCCCAAAGCCCATGCTTGTAACCACCATGCTGAGCCCTGCCAGAAGTATGACAGGTGCTCTGGGGTACCTGAGGCTGACTGCACCACAGTGGCCCATCAATCCCATTATTGCCAGCATATCTCCTGGCGCACATATGCAAAAAATGCTCTAGACCTGGAAGAGCTTGGCTATACAGAATGTGTGTTATCAGTTTCGTAGACATTACCTAGATGTTCATTATATATTATATATTTATTTAATACCTACTAGTTATTATTATTAAAGTTCAATTGATTAGGTATTCATTATTAATTAGCAGTTTGTTAAATATTAAATAGCGATTGTGCCAATTCAGAAAAATTTCCACTTTCTCCACATCCTTGTTTTCATCTGGATCTGATATTGCCAGATTTTTCTAAATGAGTGATATGTTGGGAGCTGAATACTGTCTCATTGAGATTTTGATCTGCATTGCCTTCATTCCTCATAAATCATGCAATATACTGGCCATTTGGGCTCTCTCTTCTACGAATCTCCTGCTTGTGCTTTTTTCTCTTGTTTTCTATTGGGTTATTTGCCTTTAAAAAATAGATTTCTAGGACATCTTTATATAGCCTGGATACTAAGTTTTCATTGGACATTTGTGCTGCTAATATCTTATTTTCTGTTGACACTATTTAAGGTGACTTACAAAAGTTGTATACAGGATAATTGTATACATCCATTATTGCTTTCTTCTAGGTATTTTTGCATCCTATTTATTATAGATAGTCTCCTTTTATGTTGTAAACGTCTAAGTTTGTGTTTTAAAAATGAGGCCTATATTACATTTGAGATACGTTATTATTTTTCTATAGTTTGACATATGATCTAAATTTATTTTTGCATAGAATAATCAGTTTCCCCAGTACCACTTATCATGAGTGAGTGCCTTCTGCTCTGATTTAAAATATGCATCGCTCCTATATTGTTTCCATGAATATGTGGGTTTGTTTCTGAACTTTATTCTTGTGCCAAAACTGATTTAATTAATGTATCTTTATAATAAGCAAGTCATGCTGAATTCTCGTTCAAATGAATTTTGTTATTCTTAGTCATACAGATTTTAGCCTCAGCATGTCAATAATCTACTAAAAAATGAATTTGTTGTTTGATGAATTAAATTCACTGATCTTTCAGTGTTTCGGGATTTGAACACATAGTACAGTGGGTTTCACTCCCCAGGTGAATTCGTTCATTAATACAATTCATGTGCAGTTCACCCAAGCTGGCTTAAAGCTGACCATTGACCACATTTTTAACCCTCATTGCGTGTTTAATTAAATACATGTCAGGATTTTAGTCAATTTGGTTAGTAAACTGAATCTGAGGTCTATGGGTCAGAAGATAGTTGGGCATTGTAATTGTAGATAAGAATCACATGAAATCAAATGAAGACGAAAGTCATCTCTGCTTATAATGTAGCCTTTCCGATGCATTTTACAAAAGAAGCCACCAGAGGGCAGAATGAGCACGAGAGTCCCGCTGGCTTCCCTGGGCAGAGGAAGACAGAAGCCCTCTTGAGTTCCGACCACCGCATGTGCAGTGTATTGAGCTGGGACAAACGTGTTTTGGGAGAGATGTTTTTCAGCTGCTTCTCAGGATGATGTTTGCTGCTGGTCTTGTCTCAGCTGAAGTATTTTCCCCAGTACACCGAAAGAGGAGCTCACTTCCTAATTGTTGCCATCAAACCTTTGACTTTTGTCACAAGTAAATGCTGTTTAATGAAATTTAAAAAGGAAAAAGAAACAAGCAAACACCACTCCAACCACGTTGCACTTCAGTGCAAAGCCAGGGACTCACCAAATGGTATAGGGTTATATTTCCAACTGGGCTATTTTCTAGCTGGCAACACTATTTTGTTTCTACTGATAAAAAGTCCTATTTATTGGAGGGCAAGTTGATGGGTGGGTATTTCATGGCCAGGGAAGTTATTTGGTGGCAACGCGTCCACTTTTGCTTATATTGCCAACTCAAACAGCATGATCTTCTGGAGTACTGCTTTTTTCACAAATAGAAAGGAAAACACATTTTGTAATTCTCTTTGCCAAGGGCAACGCGCCAAGGTATAATGTAGTTGTTCCTTTGGAGCTAGGCAGAAGAAAGGAGGGCACATGCGTTCCATTCAGCATGTTTTGCGGAATGCCTGTTAGGCGTTCTCCCTAGTTCGAGATACCTTGGGGGTCACTGTCCTGTCTTGATTTAACTGAGCCTCATTGAAAGAGATCCCTTCACACTGGGGAAGTCATTCAGAGCAGCAAAAAGATAAGATCCTTCACATGAAAAAAAAAAAGTTTAATATGGATTTTGAGTTTGACTACATCCACAGTAGCTGTGATTATCACTTTTGTTATTTAGTTCAAAACTTCTTATTAGAGGCTTTCTTTGGTTCTCCATGAAATTCTTCCATCTTTATTTTCACGGCAAACAGTAGCTCAGACGTTCCCTCCTCTGGGATGCCTCCCTAGATGTCACCAAGCAACATCAGCTACTCTTTCTCTCAGTGGCTCTTACTCTTGTCACTGGCATGGCCAATGAGCGTTGAATGTTCACGCCAAGGCTATTGAGAACAGACACCACGGGTCCCAGACACCAGCACTTAGTTGGGCACATGGCATAACTCACCAGTGTTTGCAGAATTGAAGTGAGGGTCTATCCTCTCTCCCCAGGCCGTGAACAGAATCTTTGAAAAGCACCACCAAGCTTTCACTTGACCATCTCGGTGTAACCCAGCAGGCTGCTTTGATGCGAGGAGCTTCAGCCACATGGCTCTGCTCTGCTAACATTTGGGTGTGTGATCTCCAGAGCTCTGTAGTATCTGAAAACTGATTTACACCAGCTTAAACGCAAGGCTTTGACACTTCAAAAAGTTGAATTTTTCTTATTCAACATAATAAATGGTTTTCCTGTGCCTAGGAGTTTATGGTTTACATCCTGGGAGGGAAAGAAAGGGTAATAAAAAGAATATGGCCTTCTGGGTCAGTCAATAGGTACTCAAATATTTGCTGTATGATGAGTCAGTGATTCACAGAGTTGAAAATATTAAATACACTACAAATAATGCATGCATTGAGTGCTTTGCTAAGTGATTGACAGCTATGCTAAGTGCTTGCTTTAAAGTTTTATCTTGTTTAATCTTTAAAACTCTTTGAGGTAGATAATCTAGTTAGTCCCATTTTACAGATAGGAAAACTGAAATTCAGAGAGGTTAAGTAAGTCTCCTGATGCCACACAGCTAGTAAGTGTCTGAGCCATGATTTGAACCCTGCCATTTTGACTCCAGCAGAGTCCCTGCACATGGGATGCATTTGGTAAATAATAGGTGTGCTCCCCTTCCTGGTCCTGCTGCAATGACCTCCTAAAGTCTTTGTAAAAAATAATACTGTTATGGAATACACAGGTCTAAAGAATGTGACATATATTTCTATTTGGCTCCTGCCCCTTCTGATCTTTCTCTAGTAAAGAAATGTCTGGGAGCTACTGTATTCTATGAAAACAGAACTCCATGTCTCCAAGGGTACAGGCCTCCTGAAATGGAGAAGAGACCCCAAGCAAAGTGGTCTTTCCAGGAGACATCACATTCCGTCATCACAGTGACTCTCCTCTCATCTCCTCCTCACAGCATTGGACTTGCCTTTAAGATCTCCAGTTAAGAACAGCTTCAGCTGGAGGGTGGCACTGGGGGATGGGATGGAAGCCAGAATTTGCCCTCCTAAATCTGGCCCGAGCGATAGAAGGCATCTTTGGCCTGAAGAAGTGTTATACAAAGAAAATCCTAATTGCTACAGCTAAGTAATTAGAAGATCCAACCTATAAATCATAGGGCGGCCACCCCTTTAATTATGTGCACAGTTCGGTCAGTGACTAATGCATCTTCTTTCCTAGATGAGCGTATTTAATATCCTGTGATGGCAACAAGTTTCAAGCTGATTTGTCGTTATTTTGTTTGGTCAGATGATTTTTCTGCATTTTAATGTGTTTTGTGGTTACATATTTGCTATGAACAAACAATGCTTTTCCCAGGTAGTACACTCTAAAATGCGGCCTGCACGATTTGTTTACTATTCTTTTAGGCTTCTCAGAAATCAAACAACATTATGTACTTATTTTTAAGTAGCTGCACTAAAATCTTAAACAGTCTCCTTAGAGCCCTTCGTTCTCTGGCAGTATGTACACATGCAATAAAATATTTGAAAAATTATCAATTTCCTTGAGTCTATTTCTGACACCTGGATAGGAAGCTTTGATATGAAACTGTAATCACCATACGACCAGCAGCATCCACTAACTGCGAGATGGTATCTGACTTCAGAGGTGCTAAGGACAACACATTCTAGAATGCACATGGTATTACATTAGGCATTCCACTGAAATTTTAAAACGTAGTAATAATAATAAACAGCACATTTTAAACATGCACTCCAAAGGCTTATGCTCAGATCCAGTGAAGTTGTGGAAAGACTCCAGGCACTGGAATCAGACAGACACGGGTTCAAATCCCAGCTCTGTCTCTTATTAGCTGTGTGGTGCAAGGCAAGTTCGTCTAATTTCACTGAAAGTAAATTCCAGCAAAAAAGGAGTCAGCTCACCTTCTTTGGACAGCTTCTCTGAGGATGAGAGACTTTGCCTAATGAGGCCCCCAGCCTGGTACCTGGGATACAGTGGATGCTAAGTGAGTGCTAGCTCCTATTGAAACTGTAACCCGAATAAAGTTGCGCCTTCCTGCTCACAGAATCCAAAAGAAACACGAATCAGATTTTGAAAGCCCTGGTGGTAATGTGTACATCCCTGCAGCACTCTTTCTTGAATGGCAGTAGAGGGGAAATCACACAGACACACACATACACACACACACACACACACGCACACATGCACGCAAACTTCTAAAATAGCCTCTATTACTCTTTCTCTCCAAAATGCCCCAAATTATTTTTCTCCCTTTTTAATTTCAAAACTCCAGCCCCACACCAGTTCCCCAAGGCCCCTCTGATCCCTTTGGCTCCCTTCTCCCCATCCCCCTCAGGGGCTTTCTGTTTTCCAGCCAAAACTCCACCCTCCCTGGCACAGGGAGAGTCTCCTGCTCTCAGCCCTGCGACTCAGTCCCTGGCCTCATCTCAGCAAAAGCAAGACCAGGGACTGAGCATGAGAAAGCCTTCGTCTTTAGAAGGAGAGAGGGGAGAGGCCAGGAAGTCTCATGCCCTGATACGTATTGTCCAGGAAACACTCTCAGGTTATGTTCCACAGACATTATTTTAAAAAGCAAGCTATGCGATTAGAGTATATGCTCTTTTTTGGGTTGTTGAAGAGAAGTGAATGATTGGAAAGTATAAGAAAATAGCAGATCAGGGAAGAAGGTGAAAATGACAATAGAAGGGTTAGGGGGCTGCAAAGGGGAGGAGAGGGGAGAGGGATACGTTATGGGGAGGCCTGAGAGTCACCAGCCGTCTGGGAGCCGACGACGTGTCTTCTGCTTCCATAACAAATCGCTGACTTGTCCGGAACATTTAGTGCTTTCTCAGTACTTTCATGTGGATTGATTTATTTTCACAACAAATTTATTTACGTGTATTGATTTATTCTCACACCAACCCCAGGAGGTAGAAACTTTAGTATCCCCACCCTCCAGATGGGTCCACTGAGGCAGAGCAGATCTAAGTGACTTGTCTGAGGTCACCAAGCCAGAACCCAGAGTCAGGCAGCCTGGCCCCAGGGCCCACATTCTTACCTGCAGTGTTATCCAGCACCCCCGTCACAGAGGAAGAAACACAAGGACGACTTCAACACCGCAGATTAGCCTGCACCACATGAAGCCTTTTAGAAGAAAAGAAAGGAGGCCTGTGGCTGTGCAACTTGTTCCCCAAGAGGTAAAAGTGTTCTGGAACGTGGTCAGTCCTCAGTAAACATCCGGGGACAGACAGACAGGTGTGTCCAGTGGGACGGGAATGAATTTTAGCATGAGAGGAGAACGGTAGGGATCTCTCTGCCACCACGCAGCGGAGAATTTTCAACATGAAACCCTACTATTGGCCGATTTAAAATTCTACTATGAAAATGGCAGAGTTTTCAATATGAAACCCTACTGTGATAGGTCATAGTAGGGCTTTGTGTTGAAAATAACCAACCAGCCAGAAAGACACGAAGCCAGCAAACGTTTCATGGTGGTTTGGGGTAAGTGGAAGTTGCTTTTGTGTTTTTCCTTTTAAAAATATGTCCTGAAAGCATAAGGGATATTTCTTTAGAATAAACCCCCTTATGAATTACACGAATATCCCAACATCAAAGGATGTGAGCATCAGCGATGGCACCTGGCATACGAACAACATCTCCCAGCAGGACATTGCAGAGAAAACAGCCGAGAATGTCCAGATACTTGAGTTTTGATTTTGTTTTAAAGGAGCTTATAAAGGATAAGTAGGACTTTTCTAAGGTTCTCGTGTAGGGGCCCAGTTTAAACGAATGCCACTGAAATCCAGTAATAGAAACCCTAAATCAGCTGTAGCCTCAGGGGACCTCTTTGCCCCTATGGACTTCAGAATTGTCACTGTGCTTCTTGATGGAACTTGAAATAAAAGCAGAGGAGTCATTGCAGAAGGTCCATTTTAAAAAAGACTTTTGTGTGTGGTTTTTCCTACCCAGTGCTAGGTTTGGGATTAGCATCCAGAAATGAAGGTTATTTCTTTCTATCCAGCTCTAATTCTGAATCTGTCAAGGGATACTCATCCCATTTAGTGCTGAGAATTTCACAGGCGGTAAACAGCATCTGGGCATCACTTACCTCCTTTGATGTTGAACACAATTTACAATGAAAGCTTTGGGAGACATTTAAAACCATGCAAGGTCCTAAATCATTAAAGGAATGTGGTGCTAGACTTTAAAAATGATAATTGAATGCATTCAACAATAAAGCTGCCAAATCTTAGTGGCCTGTTTGCTAGAGGCTCTTTTGGAGAAACTGAGCTACATTAAAAAAAAGCACATGGCAGAACTTCTCAAATAAGAAATTGTTATTACTTGAATTAAACACAGACTGAGGCAGGTAAAAATAAAAAGAAAAATAGATGAGCTAATAACATCCAAAATACCAGAAAATCAGAATGTAATCATACTGGACACCTTTTGGAGTGTGACCTAATTATCCTTCTACTTCTCTGAGTCCCTGTAACTGTCTGGCCCATAAATCTATCACCTCTTTTCCATAGGCAAAATGCAGCCTGGTTTGCTTGGGACAGTCCGAATTTATGTCTTTTATCCTGATGTAAATTTAAAAAAAATGTATTATGGAAAACTTCGAAAATGTATAAAAATATACACAACAGAATAATAAAACTCTATGCATTCTCATTTCTTCTCCTGTACTATTTTTGTTTGTTGGTTTTTTTTTGTTGTTGTTTGTTTGTTTGTTTTGAGACAGGGTCTCAGTCTTTCACCCAGTCTGGAGTGCAGTGGCACGATCACAGCTCACTACAGCCTCGATCTCCTGGGCTCAAGTGATCCTCCTGCCTCGGCCTTTCAAAGTGCTGAGATGTGCCACTACGCTTGGGCTTCCTGTACTACTTTTAAACAAATCCCAGGCATCATTATTATAGAAGATAAAAACATAAGAGAAAGCATAACCATAATACTATCATCACACCTAAGATAATGAGCAATAATTTTGTAATATAATGAAATATCAAGTGCTAAAAATATCACTTTTCTCATAAATGTTATAAACGTGATCTTTTTAAAGTTTTTTTTTGTTTGTTTGAATTAGGATTCAAACAAGGGCATGCATTGATATGTCTATTAAGTCTTTTTTCATCTTTAGGTTTCTTTCTTATATCTTTTTTCTTTCAGTTTATTGTTTTTGCATCATAATTCATGAATTTAGTATATTTTATGTGTTTTAGTTTATTACAGCTATTATCCTTATTGGCACTGAAATTGTTCCATGTTTGGCCAGTGGGCAGATCTTCATGTTGGTTCTTGCGCTCTTTGACAAGATCCCAATAGTCTTTGATAGCTTCCTTGCTTCTAATAGAACAAGATGGTCCAGGCTTATCTTGTGCGTTTCCTGCTGCAGTCCTGGAATCAACTATTGCTCTGACAAGTCCTGTTTTCTTTTAGCAAGGCAGTATTTAGAGACCACAATCTGGGCACTTGGGATGTTCATTCATTGGTCATGGTTTCTATGCCTTTTTGATGGATATAGCTAAGAAAAATTTAAAGATAAAGCATATCATGAGTTTATGCTGATACTTCCACCTCAAGTTCAGGAATACAAGATTTTTACTTTAAAATTTTGATCTTACATTTGTATCTCCATTTTCTCATGCCAAGACTTGAATCACCAGTCCTTATGTCGCTGCCTCTCCTGACATTTCGATCACATGAAGCTTATTATTGAATAGATTCCTCAGGAAGAGCACATGAGAAAAAAATTTTGAGTTTTTAATGTTCTTAACAGTTTACACTCACTATTTATACTTTAATATAAATTTGGCTGGGTACGAAATATAAAATCACATTTTCTTCCCTTGGTTATATTAAAGATATCACATCATTTTCCTTTAATATAAAGCATTGTTATTCGAAAGTCTGATGATAATCATATTTTCTTTCTAAGTGACTTGTCTTTTTTGTCTGAATGCCTGAAAGATTTTCTTCTTAAAGTCTAGCAGATTTTCAAAACTACATTTCGCTGTTAGTTTTTCTGAACTTTCCTCCCTCCCTCTCCCCTCCCTCCCTTCCTCCCTCCCTTCCTCCTTTCCTTCCTTCCTTCCTTCCTTCCTTCCTTCCTTCCTTCCTTCCTTCCTTCCTTTCTTCCTTCCTTCCTTCCTTTTCAAGTCCATGCTATGTCCTTTCAATATGCAGTTTCAAGTGACTTTTTATTTCAGGAAAGTTTTCTTCAATTCTTGATTTCAGTATTTGATCTACTCCACTGCTTTGGTTTTCTTCTTCAAGGTGGGGGGACTCCTATGATAACTATGTTGCTTTTCTTTTTCTCTCCCATCTCCTATATCCATTATTTTCTTTTGAGTCCTTTTCATCTCTTTATTTATTTTTAATTTAAAAAACTTTTGCCTTTTTGCCTTTACATTTCATAAGGCATTATATGTTGTGTTCATTCACTTATGTATTTTGTACCATTTATTCTTCATTTATGAAGTAATTTATTACTTTATTTCTAATTTTTTCCTGAGTTCTGTAACTTCATTTCTAGATTAAAAAATCTGACCTATGATATTTAAAATATTTTCCACAATTTTATTTCATTTTCTTTATTTCTTTCAGCTCATTTTGAAATAGTAGCTGCATTTCTTATCAATTTTGTGGGCATGTTTTCTGACATGGTACTTCTTCTCTTCTTTATTCTCTTATTTAAAATAAAAACTTTGTATGAGATTCAACCACAATTGTATTTTCTTTGTCATTATTATGTAAAATTAATTTTCTTTCACTTTAAGGAGGGGATGGGGGAGTTAGAGCACATCCTCAATATCCTCATTTCAAAGCTCTAGAGCTCTCTCTTCCGATTTTTTTTCCATGGAGCGATTTAAAAACTATGGCTTCAAACTTCAGAGAACCACCCCGATGTTGCCTGCCCACAGTTTTTATGTGCATCTTATTTTTTTCTTTGCTGTCCCTGCCCTATCCTGGATTAACTCCCAATGTTTCTTCTAGGTGAGGAGCTTTGTCCTAAAAGGAGACATTGCTTTGTTTGTTTGAGAGTTTATAGGGCTCAGACAGCAGCCCTCTGGACATCTTCCACAAATCTTTGCACTCGCCTGAGAACTGGAGTGTGCAAATATCCGTCTCATGTTCAGTTGCTGTTTTCAGGTGGACCTGCCACATTCTCAGTATCTGTCTATGGGGGATCTGTGGATTCTCCTGTTCTCAGGTCCTCTGATGCCCCATCGTTTCCTTTTGCTCCCACCTACATGGATGCCATGCAGATATTGTAGCTCTCCTAAAGATTTAGTTGCTTTTGGAGTTTATGGGGATTCCTGTCACTTAGGTTTATCTTTAATTTTCTCTTCTTTGGTAGATATTGCTCATGGGTTTTGATTTTACTATCCTTGTTGCTCTAACCATGATTATGGGAAGGTTAGGAAATTAAAAAACAACACTAATACTACTGCAGATTCTCAGCGTTTCCTCCCAGTGTAATTCTTAACAGCACCCGCTTTACTTTCAGAAGTGAAGTTTGGATGATAAATTTCAGGGTTACCCTACACATCCTCAATCAGGAATCCAAACAACTCTTGAAAACCAAAAGATTTTCTAACCCACTGGGGCAAATTCCAACCTGATCTGAGTTTATTTGACAGTAAAACCTGTGCTAGCCTGACCTGAAGATGTTTATAATTTTTTATTTGTCCCATTTATTATGAATATTCATACATTTTCCTACAGAAATATTCATGTCTTTAATTTTAGAATGTGACCTCAGACCCAGTGGTGATGTTATATAATACAGAGTATATGAACCACGTTGATGTTGTAAAATATGAAAAGCTGTAAAAAACAAGAACCATTTGTATCCAAATATTTCACATAAGGAATTGCAGACCTGTAAGATACCTCACCCCCATTGCCACTGAAAATTATATCAGGATATACATCAATCCCAAACCAGGTGATTAGATTTTTCTCTCCCTGGAATTAGGAACAGGAGCTCTGGACTACTGCTGGTGCTGGTATATAGACAAGTGCTTGAACTGAAGAGACCATAGAATCACCTGGGGAGACAGTGTCCAACTCATGTGTGCAGAGAGACAGAAAATGTTAACTGAAGACACAGAGAGGTGAACAAAACAGATCTAAAAAGGTCAACCGTGAAAAGAAACCATAGGACTGGAGGCAGAGAGTAAATATTGCTTATGCTAGTTTTTTCATTTGCGATTTCAATCACTCATGAGGGAATTTCTCATTGCTTCCCCCACCTGCACCAGACGCTTTCCTCTAAGGCAGATGTGAACATCTAAAAATAGTCTAAAAAGGCAGCTGCAGAAGTGATAAGAGGGGCTGACCAGGATAGTCTCATAGAAATTTCAAGGATCCCTTAGTTTGAAAGAACTTGCAATTCATTCATTCTGCCAATAAATATTTACGGAACCCCTTCACATGCTAGGCACTGTTCGAGACGCCCAGATGGTGGCAGGGAGAAGAAAAGGACAAAATCCTGGCCTTCATAGAGCTGACATTGCCCCTGGCAGAAGACAGAAGATACATAAACAGTCAGATGGACACGAAAGATGAAGAACAATAAATCAGGAAGGGGGAGAGGGGATTGATTATGTGTGGGGTGAGGTTTGAGTTTTTAAACAAGATGGTCAGAAAAGGGGAAAGCATTCGACGACCAGGTGACACAGGTAGTGGGGCCGGCCAGGTGATGGTCAGGTAAGACTCAGGGAACGGTTCTCCTAGGCCACTGCAGGGACTTGGGCTTTCACTGTGAATATGCTGGGCGGTGAATAGAGAGTTCTGAGCCCAGGAGGGCCATGATCACTCTGGCTGCTGGGTAGAGAACAGACGGAAGGAGGTGGGCCGGGAGTCAGGAAACCCGCCGCTGCAGGAATTCCAGAAAAAGGTGGTGGTGGCTGGGTCCTGGGTGGTGGAGAGGAGGTGGGGTTCTGTGCTCAGGACCACGTGCACTCCTCTTCCTCCCCTGTAGTCAGATTTGCCAGGGTCTTCCTCGGAGTTTTAACAGTGTGTGATTTTTATGATAATTACCTGCTGCAGGTTTATAGGCGTCCTGTCCCATGTTTGATGTAGCAATTTAGGAAACAATGACACCATTTCACACCTTTCATCTTAAGGTTCGAAGAGGATGACTCATTTTCTGCTCTACAGAGGCCAATGAATTAACTTGATTCCAGCCTCTCCACAGAGGAGTGTGCTACCATTCCCATTTCAGAGCTGGTAAACCGAGGCCCTGTGCTGCTCTGTGAAGTCCCTATTGGCCCCCCTGTTCTTTCCCCTGCACTTCATGAGCAGAATTTTGATTTCAGAATATCCTCATCCAAATTTTTTTGAACTTTTGGAACTTACATGTAGCTAGCAATGGGAATGATTTCATCTGGAATCTTCATAGGAGGGAATGGAGTAGGAATTCTAAATAGGAAGTTGAGCTCCCTTCCCAGTCATATTCAGGAATGAAGATTCCAGAAACCCCATTCAGTGGAACTACTTCTCATGCACATTTAACATGGGCAAATTTCAGTTGTATGTTGGGACAGAAAAGACAGAAGAGAGGCGGCCGGCAGGGGGGTGAAGTTCCCCAGGGAGGTGAGTCATGCATGTGTTTGCCTGGCTTGGCGATTCTGTGTTCCATCTGCCTGTGGACATCGGCAGTGACACCGTGTCCTTAGTGAGTCCCAGTCCCAATTTCGAGCTTCTTGCTTAAATGTAAGCATTTTGGGTCCCTAAGTCTAAGCCAACTATTTCATCTGGTGTCCAGTCAAAGAAACAGTGATTTGTTCCTGTGCTGGAGGAAAAACTGCCTATGCTAAATGGTCTGGTAAGTCCGTGTTTCCCAGGAGAGGCTTGGTACAATCTTGCACTCTATGGGCAATGTGAGGCATTCTCAAAATAATATGGGTTTGCACTGCGTGCCCCTCTCATTCCTAATTCCCTGTTATGGCGTCTTCAGCTGAGGGTTAGGAGCCTTCCAAAGTGGATCTAAGAAGCAGTGGGTGCTCCAGAAGAGAGTGGCCCTTTGTGTGTCATTGGAACTGATGCCTGCTTGTTTGCCAAGAAGCAGTCAGGTTTACCTTGACATTTTTCTTCCAAAGTCCTGGTCACAAGTAACTATATGGACTGATGCATGTCTAGGGACTTAGGACAGCAGGGTAGGCAAGGATTTTTCTTTGGATTCAGGGCAGATTTAATCATCTTTCCTTCCTGAGAGTGAGAAGTTGTCTCCTCCAGCCTGTATCTGTTCCCTTGCTTTCTTCGTGGAGGAGAAAAAAAGGCAGTATCCATCTCATATACATGTCTGTCTTTTCTGATTGGTCTTGGTTTCAGCAACAGGCCAGCTGGCTGTTTCGGAAAATAAAAATAAAGAGCTCAATGCACATTGCCTGTGTGGGTCTGAATTCTACTCCTCTGCCAAGGACTTTGAAGATGCAGCATCTGCATCCACGGCTGTTATGGGCATTCAGACTCTTGGATAACAAGATAAAGGGCAAAAGCTGAATTTTCTTGTGCCAAGAGGAGGAAGAATATCAGAGCCAAGAAGATCAAACCACTGCTGCCGAGAGTGGCTAAATGGTACCCATTAACCTCTGTCAGTGCTAGAGTCCTGGAAGGGAAATTTTGCCAGAAATCAACTCTGAATGTAAAACAAGGTTTGGCTGGCTCAGGATAACCATAGGACAGAGGAGGGGTCTGGGAATTTACAGTGAAAGAAGCTAAGCTGTTCCATCCCCGTCTGCAAGGACGAGCCCCAGGGTTGGAATCAAGCATATTGTGAACTGATGGGATGCAGGTCTGTCCCTCATCCCGTAGAGGAAGTGGACAAAGGGAGTTCCTGCTTGTTGTGGTCACGCTCCTGGCAGGCAGCCACTTCAGATGGGGCTGTGCCTGTCCTAGCTGGCCAGGAGTTGGCCACGTTGAGTGTCTGTCTTCTGCGAACTGTTTCCATGCTTCCCACTCCTGGCATCTGGGGGACTTGCAGTTTTCTACCTCCGCTCAGATTTGTTGGCTCTGTTCTTCACTCTGGCGAGAAAAGAATACTCGCCACATGTTAAATGACGGATATATTGAAACTAGGATATCCAGTCCTTTGCTAGAGAGAAGACTGGAGGAACATTTCACCTGAGGATATCATTTGAAAGGCCGTAAGCAAGCAAATACCCCAAAACCACTCTGCCAGAGATTCCTCCTCCTTATTCTTTGATGGGCTGTCAAGCCTGGCTTAGCTTCTTAGCAAAAACCACCTTTCCCCCCGGCTAGTGAAACTGGACTAATAAATTTGGGTGTTCACCAAAGCCGGCCAACTAAGCCAAAGTACTGCACTGAGCTCCATGCAGCAGTTATTAACAAAAGCCACTTATTCCAAAGCAAAGAGCCCTAAAACTAGGCCGAGGGCAGTGCCCTTCCACTGTCTGAACAATTCCCCATTTTGTAGAGTTGTTACTTCTGATAAGTTCTGGATCTTGTATTATTTGGGCTTTCTTTTTCTAGTCACTTAGTTTTTTTAAAAGCTGATAACTTCTTGCAGGAGTCAGGTATGTTTTTATCGAATATAGCAGATCTGCAGAATCCTAGACTTGGATGAAGTCTTCCTGTTCCACGCCACCCTGCCTCTCTGACAGGGAAGGAAAGCGGGAGCTCATTATTAGAGGTATTTTATTTTATTTTTTAGAGATGGGGTCCGGCTTTGTTGCCCACACTGGAGTGCGGTGGCATGATCATAGCTCCCTGCCACCTTAAATTCCTGGGCTCAAGCAATTTCCATGTTCCTCCTACCTCAGCTTCCCAAGAAGCTGGGACTAAAGGTGCATGTTACCATGCCCAACTGATTTTGTCACTTGTTGTAGAGACAGCGTCTTGCCTTCTTGCTCATACTGGGAATTCCTGAGCTCAAGCAATCTTCTAGTCTATGCCTCCCAAAGTGCTGGGACTACAGGTGTGAGCCACTGTGCTTGGCTTTAGAAGGTTTTTAGTAAAGGAAATTCAATCAGCAATTTTTGAGCATAGTATTGTAGAATAGTGTTTTTAAAATCGTAGGTGAGCAATTCCATGAGCAGTTCAGGACCAGCATAAAAAGAAGTCAGTGAACTGGAATCAAGCAGAGCACACAGATCAGCTCAAATCACACACAATGAAGGTCAGATTTGCTTCTTGAAATTTTGTTCTAGTTGCTTGTATATAAGTATGACTGGAGCACAATGGAAAGTACGCTGCTTTCCATGAGCAGTTCAGGACCAGCATAAAAAGAAACCAGTGAACTAGAATCAAGCAGAGTGCACAGATCAGCTCAAATCACATTCAATGAAGGTCAGATTTGCTTCTTGAAATTTTGTTCCAGTCGCTTGTATGCAAATGTGACTGGATCACAATGATAAGCACGCTGCTTATAGCAGTTCGTAATCAAGACAGCTCAAAAGTCATTGTGCATAAGTGACTTGGGTTCTAGCCCCAATTCTGCCACTGCTTCTGTGACCTTGGGCGAGACTCTTATGGGTCTCTGTCTCTCATCTGTAAAATGAAGCAATTGTCTATGACATTTCCTCAGTTCTAAAATCCAATGACAAAATAAAATTCCCAAAGAAATCAATTTCAACATTCAATAGTTATCAGTCACAAAAAAAGAAATTGCTCTACATTGTCAATGTCTGTCTTTCAGGCTTTGGACAGACATGCTTCCCCAGGAGCCCTGAAGTGTGCAGACCATGTCCATGAACGAAGCCCAAGATGGGGAAGCCATTTCATTAAACCAACTTGGCTCAGGGACAGTCTCTTTGGACTTCCAACAGAAGTTTTGTACCAAATTTCTCTGGTTACACTACAATTATATTTTGGTTATATCTGAAAATACACACAAATCTTCTTTGGGATGATGGGGGAGGGTGGATGGAGAAGGGCAAATAATTGCTCTGGAAATGCTGAACTTGGTTAATTTGGAAACCACTCCCAGCTAATGTTGAGCTTTGGGCCATTCACAGTTCCTGCTTTGTATTATGACTAATAGAATGTCAAAAAAAAAAAGCATTGATCTAATAAGAGCAACTAAGGAGACCAAGAGTAAGCCAGGCCTCTGGGTGGAGAGTGATTGAAAGCTTCTTATTTCTAGGCCAAGGTTCTTTCAAAGCAATCTTTAAAACTACTGATTCCTTCATTTATAAATTCATAAGGGCCTAAGAGCATAATTTGGAAGGCATCTCACACTATTACTTATATCTCATAATGCTTGTTGGGTGTCATCTTCCAGATTAATATATCCCTTAATTCACATAGAGAAAAACCAGGGCATCTCAGGCACAGCTGGGAGAAATCAGCTGTGTTCTGGGATTTAAAACATATATCTTTAGGAATGGGTTCTGTTATGTAGCTGGTGTGCGGATTCCAGAAATGAAAGTGGGTCCGGATTCTTAAATCTAAACTTGAGGTTTGCAACAATAAAGCAGGATATGTTCATTAGTATCATCTGCGTTCATTGTCCTCTAATCATACCAGTGAATTTTGTAGCCACCAAAATGTCAGAATGGGAAGGAAGCCTGCCAACAACCTCATTCAACATCCTTATTTTCAGAAGAAGAAAATGAGGCACCCGTTTCTAGCCACTTTTTTGTCTGTTTGTTTGTTTTTGAGATGGAGTCTCACTCTGTTGCCCAGGCTGGAGTGCAGTGGTGCCATCTTGGCTCACTGCAACCTCTCAGGTTCAAGTAATTCTCCTGCTTCAGCCTCCTGAGTAGCTGGGATTACAGGTGCTCACCACCACCCCTGGCTAATTTTTTTGTATTTTTAGTAAAGACTGGGTTTCACCATGTTGGTCAGGCTGGTCTCGAACTCCTCACCTAGTGATCTGCCTGCCTCAGCCTCCCAAGGTGCTGGGATTACAGGCGTGGGCCGCTGCACCCAGCCTCTAGCTGCCTTTACTATGTGTGCATGCATCAAATGCCTTTAAGGAAATATTATTTTGCTCTTGAAGATCGAATTGTCAGTAATTAGTTGGCTAATTGTAAATGGAGTTTTGCTTTGTGTTGACTTTTGCAACATTGAATTTCAGTATTGGCAAAACACAGCGCCTACCAATGCCATAGAAAAATCGGACACCTCCTATCCATGACCCAGTCCCCTCAAAACTTAAAGCCAGAGATGCCTTAACATATACAAGAAACATTTGGGGTGGGGAGTGGGAGCTTTATTAGCTTTGATTTTGACCCTGTTCTCATAAGTTATGCAAAATGTGTCATTTATATGAACAGCCCAGAAGAGCAGTTGCCAGTTGTAATATAAAAAATGATACCACAGAAACTGAGACCTGGTTGTGGCAGATACTCTGTCAAAGGAATGATTTATAATCTGGAAATACAACCAGCAAGAGAGGCCCACCAGCTAGGGCTGTATCATCTAAAGCAATCAAATCCCGCAAATATAAAGCAATTTTGTATTACCATTTCCAAGTGCTCCCCACAATAAGGACTCTTGTATGCCCAAGTTTAATATTCAGAGCAGAAACCACAAACTCTAACAGCCGCTCCTGGTCAAGATAGTTAATAACAGTTCCCAGGCAAAGGCAGGCTGTAATAGCATCACTCCAAGCAGCTGGGGATTTGCTTGTATGTCAGCCTCTCTCTGAAAACTAGAAAACGATGGTAGGTCAGACATCCATTCGCTTTATATATTGATATAACTTCATCAGAATTTATGATGTGGGAATTATTGCACAGGCTAGAAATGTAATCTATCCTTCACCTCACACAATGCAGAAAAGATATTATGTTTTTGAGAAAAATATACTGACTTGTTGAATCAGATTATGCACGTGCAACCCTAATGGATTTCAATATTTCCTTGGACAAGTCATTGCTATTTGCATTGTATGTATTAAACTGGCTTGTAAATAAGATGTTTTTACAAACAATAAAGAATTCCAATGCCATTTCTTCTTTCATTTTCTCAAGTTCTGGCATGTGCGTTTATTCTGGTAGATTTTAAACATCTGTGCATGTGTAATAGCTTATTCTAATTTCTCTAGCCCATATTTAGAACTCTTAATATCTAAATATTGCAATAACATATATAATTCTCTTTCATCTCTGTGAAGAGTTTGTGAAGCTTCAATTGTCAAGTCGAATAAATGCTGATAGCCTTCAAAGACCATTTCATAGATGGTCATCACAGTGAGTCCATTAGCCCTTCTATTGTTTGGCCCTTGAAGCAATATTGATTACCTTCAATTCTATAGTCTCCTTCCAATAGGAATCTGATTATAAAATATGTTTTTAAATTAAGTGCTTTCAAGGTGACACTTATTTCATGTAGAACTAAACATTCATCAAATCCAAAATTTATGTATTTCAAGGAAGAGATGACATCTTACAAATTCAGAGAGGCGTCCCCAAACCTGTATGCATCCAGAAGCGTCTTTTCATAATCCCCCCCCACTTTTTTTTTTCAATTTGAGACAGGCTCTCTCTCTGTCACCCAGGCTAAAGTTCAGTGGCACGATCTTGGCTCACTGTAACCTCTGCCTGCCTGGTTCAAGTGATTCTCCCACCTCAGCCTCCTCAGTAGCTGAGACCACAGGCACACACCACCACACCTGGCTATTTTTAAAACATTTTCAGTAGAGATGGGGTCTCGCCATGTTGCCCAGGCTGGTCTTGAGCTCCTGAACTCAAGCCATCTACCTACCACGGCCTCCCAAAGTGTTTGTAATACTTTTTGATTTATGACCATGATTAATCCAGGCAATCAAAAGTCACTGTTATAATCATTCGACAATGGTTTTGTTGAATCGCAAATACTTTGTAGAGTTAAAATCCACATAATCTGGAACTAATTTTTTTATAATATGTACCTAAAAGAAGGTGTATTTAATCCAAGTAGGAAAAACCGATGTTTAATTGGCTGGTGTCTCCAAATAATAGTAGTTACTCTTCATTTTGTATCTACTGCCACCCACCATTCCAGGGACGTAATGTACGTTGTCTCTGGTCCTCATCTCCCTCTACTTTGAGGCCATCATTTTGACCCTCATTTTGCAAATGCGGGGCTGAGCATTGAGAAAGATTAAGTGCCTTGCTCAAAGACATATGGGTAGTGAGGGGTAGAGCCTGCATTTGATCCAACATGGATCCCAGAGCCTGGGTTCTTTTCAGTGTTTCTTGCAGCTGCCCCTTTCTGAAAGCTGGCCAGTCCTTTCGACTGTTTTTTGAATACCCAAAAGCCACGACCAACTCTTCCTTCCTAATTATTTCTCACTGTGGAAACTCGAAAGTCTTTTATGTGACGTAACCAAACGTCTGTGGAGGTGGGTAGGGTTCAGGAAGCCATTTGTTTCCTTAAGGAAGGAAGACTAGGATCAGCAGCAGCTGAATGGTCCTACTTCTTTGCCTTCTTTTTGCCTTGAACAAGAATGCAGTAGCTGGTGCTGCAGCAGCCAGCTTGCAACCATGAGGTAGAAACTGAGAGCATTTCAGACATGTGGAACTTGACATCACTGAGCAAAGAAACCAGTGCCTGCAGCCTCCCACCTCCACATGTCTTATTATGCAGGAAAAACAAACTCCTGTCTAAGATGTTTTAAGTAGGAATTTTGTAACCAAATGTCCACTAAGGTACACACACCACCATAGAAAATTTTCCACTGTGTGGAAAATTCATTCAGTCCCTTGTTTCTCACAGGGGAGACCGAGGGAGGGTTTTCTTACCCCTGAGCCTCTGGAGGGTAGGATCTAGTGAGGAAGGTTGTGTTACTGGCAACTAGGCAGAAGCCACATGTGGGATGTATAAAAGTTCAGGTGACCCTAGACACAGGTGTGACAGTCTCAGGAGGAGAGAAAACCCAACAATATTTCTGTTCCTTGAGAATCACCTCACCATCTCACTCCCTATATCCGTTCTTGTCTTTTGAGAGGATCCTTGATCACTAAATAATAATGTGTTTGGATACAGTTGCCGAGGTGTGAAGCCTCATGGGATTTAACTTTTCTCAATCTCATTCCACTAGTCTTCTCCATCCTGATTTCCATCTCGGTTGCTCCATGAAGAGAGGGTTGCCAGGTTTAGCAAATAAAATGTCAAGATGCATTTGAATTTCAGATAAACAACAAGTACTTTTTTTTAAGTACAAGTATGTCCCATGGAGTGTTTAGTGTAAGTATATCCCATGGCACATTTAAGACATATTTTATCTGGCAATTCTCCTTGAGGACTCTGTCCTCAGCACAAAGAATTTGTACCAGGACACGCCTCAAGGCCCTTGGTCATTCCTGTATTCAACCACTCCACATCATCTGTTTGCTTTATTTTACTTACCCATTTTTACCAACTGTTACTGAATTTTATCTTTTTTTCCTATTAAAGCAGTTTTTATAAGTAAAATTCCTCTTCCAAGGAAACCAATAATTATTTTCTTTATTAAACAGAACAAGCTGGTAGAAAAATGCTTTGCATATTGAAACGTCTACATCCTAGAATGTGGCCTTAATGACTATATTTTACCAAGAAGCGTTTGTGTATAAAAATAAAAAACATAAGTATCAAACTGCTGAAAATGTAACGCAGTGTCAAAATTATTAGTACACAGTGAATTTCCATGAATATAAAAGCAAAAAAAAAAAAAAAAAGAAAAGTTGGAAAACTTGGCAAGGAGCATGAATGGTAATTTAGTAAACAATAAAAAGGAAGGTGTACAAGTGATCAACAAACAAACAAACATAAGAAGAACAAAAGTGCAAATAATAATACAGCAAGAAATAATTAAACAAAAATGTAAATAGCAATATGGCATTTCTTTTACCTTTTTTTCCCTTCAACTTTTAATTTAAGTTCAGGGTATTTGTGCAGGATGTGCAGGTTACAGAGGTGTATGTGTGCCATAGTGTTTTGCTGCACAGATCATCCCATCACCTAGTTATTAAGCCTAGCATCCGTTAGCTATTCTTCCTGATGCTCTCCTTCCCCTAACCCATCTCTTACTGATTTAAAAAAAAATCCTACTTCTGCTCAGCCCCTCCAATTCTGATGCCTGATGGGTGATTTCCATCTCTCAACCTTTGGCCCTTTGCTGTGGGTGGATCTACCAGGAATCCCTTCTTCCCATGCATGGGAGTCCTATGAAGCCCTCCTCCAGCAGGCATGGCCCTTGAGGACAGTTCCCGCCCATACAAGGGTGGGAAGCCAATCTCTCATATATTAATGGACATGGCAGCTTTATTCTCACTTTGATGATGAAACATTATTGTTCATCCATTTATTTATTGGACACACAGCGATTGAGCATATGCTACATGCCAGGCACTATGGGGAAAAAATGAGTAAGTCATGGTGCCTGATTTTGAAGATCCCACGATGACTTGCAGAGATGAACTAAAAACAAATGATGATGATGCAATGCTACCAATGTTAACAGACAATGCCTCAGAGGACCAGAGAAGAAAGGGCTCTCTGCATTCACCAGGGATGTAAATGCTGCTCCTCTAGCATGACTGCTCTTCTCCTGTCCCCTACCCAATTCCAGTCTTTTCCAATGGCTGGATTTGTATACAGTTTCCTGCTGACCCACCACCTGCCTTATTGATTCATGGTGCCACTCTGGCACCTACTCTGGAAATTCCCAGAGGGCAGCACAGAGCCCTTCATGCCTGCCTGCTTGCTTCAGCACAATGAAGGTCCTCAAAAATATTTGAAGAGTGAGACATTGATGTGCTTTTTAAAGCAGGGCTTTTTTTAAAAAAATGGAGGAAGTGAGAGGATTACGTGGCTTTTTAAGGGTTATGGCACAAGTAAGTTGCTGAGCAACAATTAGAGGTCACAGCTTTGAAATTTATGGTCACTTGGTACAGTCAGGCAAGAATTGAATACACACAATTTCCAACTCCATCTAAAGCAGAATATCTCTAGGCCATTTCCTGCTAGTTACCTCGAAACAGACTTAATGTGTTGCTTTTAAGCATTCCTAAGCCTCACAGTATGTATTTAAGTACTTGCAACATGGAGAGCCTTCTTCTCTCCTGCAATGTGTCATCACATCTCTTCAGGGGTCCCTGTTGGGATCCTTTCCACTGGCCAGGGTCTCTGCACACTCTATGTATTTAGAGAAGCACTTCTGCCTGTTTGACTATTCTGTAGGTCTGTTTTTACTTAACAGCACACAAGAATGGAAACGCAGCTGTTAGATTCATCTGGCCTTGGTGAAATATGTCTACTTTATGAGTAAGATGACTGAAATTTACATTTTTGTTACTCTTCAATGCAGGCAGGCATTTAACTCCTATTGGCAAGATCTTTCCAAACACATCTCAAGAGACCCAACTACTGCAATAATGATGCTGGTAATATTGGGGCAATGTGAAAAGAAGAATTAACTCTATTACTGTAGTTTACTTTTAACAGTCATGTAGGGATAAGGGGCTAATGGTGGACTCACAGTAGACCAGGCACGGCTGCAATGTGTGGTTGCCTCCCCTCCTGCAGCTCAAGGCCCTAATCACATTGTCCTGTTGAGTTGTGTGGCTTAGATGACGGGTGCTTGTACACAGAAAGCTGATGAAAATGCAGCTCTTATAGATTTTCTTCGGGGAATTGTGCTTTACTTACTTCAAGAATGCTCAAAAACAATACTGATTGTCATTACTGCCCAAGAACATTGATAGCTGTTAGCATTTTAAATTTGTCCCATGTCAAATGGGTTAAATGACAGAATGATTCATTGATCTAGTTTATGCTACAGAACACCAGATTTGGATGAAGTCAGTTAGAGTATGCCTCATGGTCAGCCTTTTCATGTTTGTTTCCCATTGTTATCGTAATCTAAGCTTGTATTGCTACAGACACTGTTTATTGCAAACATCCTAACTGTTCTGTTGCCTCCTTATCCATCCTCCAAACAAGTCCTTTAAAAGTATCTCCACCCTCAGTGAGCTGAGATCGTGCCATTGCACTCCAGCCTGGGCGATAGAGCAAGACTCAGTCTCAAAAAAAAAAAAAAGTATCCCCTTTAGAGGGAGACGTTTAGAATGACAATCACACAAGAACAGTAGCAAACCCCTTCTTTAAAATTCTATTTAAAAAATCTTCAGTGTTACGTGAAACATAGGCCACTTTCAGAAATTTCAGCAAAGAATGGAAGCTGAAATTTAAGAATGCATGAATAATCAGAAATAAAAGTAGCTTTGAAGAAAAGGTTTGAGGCTGGGCACAGCGGGTTACACCTGTAACCACAGCACTTTGGGAGGTTGAGGTTGGAGGACTGCTTGGGGTTAAGAGTTTGAGATCAGCCTGGACAACACAGTGACACTCCACCTTTACAAAATTACAAAAAAATTAGCAAGGCACAGTGGCTTGCAACTGGCATCTATAGTCCCAGGTACTCAGAAGGCTGAGGGGGAGTAAGGTTGTTTGAGCCTGAAGTTTGAGGCTGCAGTGTCATTGCACTCCAGCCAGGGACAGAGCAACAACCTGTGTCAAAAAAAGAAAGAAAAAGAAG
>NW_012121265.1:694663-696201 GCF_000951035.1 Colobus angolensis palliatus
ACCTGTAAGGCTACACCTGAAATGCATATTTATAAAAAAAAATCAAAATATTTCTGAGAATAGCTGGAATTTATATTCAAAGATACAACCAAAGATGCATGGTTATTAAACATCTTCATATTATTTATCCTGATATGGAAAGAAAGAGAGAAAGGGAGGGAGGGAGGGAGGAAGGGGGAAACAGAGAGAGAGAGAAAAGACAGAAAACTGAATTAAAAAAGAAAACAGCATTAGCTTATCATTGGAAGTAATAAAAATTAGTATTAAAATATGAAAATTAGATCAGTAGAGTAGAAGATAAAATGAAGTCATATAAGCTGAATATACAACAAAAAGTACATAGAACTGGAGGATAGAGAACGGGTCCAAGGTGGGTGATAGGAGTTCCTGAAGAGAGGAATATGTGTGCACGTGAGACTATAAATTGAGAAGGCTGTAGGGTTGATGTGTGTGACAGAGAAATAACACTGAAATACGCTTCATGAAAAGAAAAGGGATATTCCTTGTTTACAAGTAAAAACTTGAGGTTTCTTAGAAGGGAGAGTAAACTGGAGAGGGTTTTATCCTTTCCCATTTAAATGATCAAAGTTAGATATGGTGGAATCACATTTCAAGGAGAAAGAATGTGGCTAAGGAATGTGTTTCATTTATAAAGACAACTGAGTCAGAAGTTCATGTATTCATTTAGCTTAGAGCGCTCAGGAAACATGGAGGGTTTTGGGTGTGATGTTAGGGCCAGGGGCAGAGGTGGGATTGGGTAGCAACATAGAGGCTGGAAGGATGGGAAGGGATCATCCAGGGAAAGGGGGTAGAGTAGGAGAGTGCAGAGGGATGGTCAGAGGCAAGGCTGGATGGGCACATGGTGGACAAACCAAGTTAAGGACTCTTGACTCTATCCTGAGGACACTGGAAAGTTACCGAAGTGTTTCAACCAAAAGAATGAGAAACAGTTTTACATTTAAAAAATCCTCTGGATATACAGGGGAAAATAAATCAAATATGAGCAAAGCTTGGTGGGAGAGGGTTGAGTAGGGACTTTGTTGCCATTGTTCAGACAAGAAATGATGGTAACTTGGACCGGAGTGGTGGCAATAGAGTTAGAAAGAAGCAGATGTACTTGACAGATATTTAAAACACATGTGGAAGGAAAGGAATGGAAGAGTGTGAAGTTGAAGTTGATACTGATGTTTCTGCTGGAACAACTGGACTAGGGAATTTAGAAGAAGCAGCAGTTTGGGAAAATTTTGGGCACATGCCAGGGAAATGTCCTGTAGGCAGATGGTAAAATCAGTGGGTTTGGGCTGCAGATATAGATTTGAGTGACTTCAGTATGAAGAGGATGATGATGTTATAGAAGTAGATGCAGTTGACTAGGGTCAGTACATAGAGTAAACTGAAACTAAAAGGCATTCTCAGAATAGCTGTCTTAGAACATGTAAAATCCACAAACCCTTTTCCTTAAGGATGCTGGTGGATGCAACAAGTATGGGTTACTAGATGGTGAAAAGTAAATAAGCAACACATATTTTTTTTTTTTT
>NW_012121265.1:697321-764382 GCF_000951035.1 Colobus angolensis palliatus
ATTTGGATGGGGACACAGAGCCAAACCATATCAATAACAAAAGACAAATCATGTAGTAGTAATTATTCCACTGCAGTAATGACCATCCTAAGCACTTAGAGTACTGCCTGGCACATAAGGGGTCTTCAAATAAGTAGGTTTCAGATGACTGGATTAATTAATTAGCTAATTAATTAAAAAATAAATGTAAATGCTCAAACTTGCTTGCATTAAGAGGCAAACTATCAAAATCTATTATGTAATTCAAGAGAAGAGACACCTTAAAAGAAGCATATATATATACACAAATATAGTAAAACAAAAGCACAGGACAAGAGGTATTGCAATGGAACAAAAAGAAAGCAGGACCCAGATAATTAATAACAGTAACATGGACTTTCATATCACAAAGTATGAAGCAAGACAAGGATAAGTCAAAGACAAAAGACAATTAACAAAGGCATATAATACTTTAAAAAACCTAAAATTAATACCAAATAAGTAGACAAAAATACATCGAGGAGGTTAAAAAGATAAATAATGGTGAAATTAATAAATATGTGTCAGATTTTTGTTTTATAACCATGGAACAGTCCTTGTTTGTATATCCTCAGAATATTTAAAAGGCAAATACAAAATAATTCCACAAAGAAAAATCTCAATAAGCTTTAAATCACCAAACTACAATTTGTTAAAACTTCACTAAATATCTCAGGATTTATACATACATTAAATATGCTACAGCTGGTTTAAGAGCAAACAAGAAAGTAATGGTAATTTAAAAACTCATATAGATATAAACATGTACACATTCTAATAACTGAATTTAGACTTTTAAATTAGATGTCCTAATTTTAAGAAAGACAAAGTGGCATAATATCTAATTTTACGATTGTAGACAAGAGAGAAAAGAATAAACTGAAGCAAGTAAGTAGAAGAAAATAATAAGGGTACAAGCAAGAACAAGTAAATTATGATTACGAACTGGAAGAGTTGATAAATTAGAGCACTAAATCTTTTAAAAGATTAATATATTAGAAGAACCTCTAGAAAATGTAATTGGGAAGAAAAGTTGAGAAATAAAATTCTAAATGAGAAAAATATCATAATAAAAATGAATGTAATATTAAAATAGTGATATTATGCCTCAGTATGGTCAATTTTGAAACCCGATAAAATAAATGAAGTTCTGATCATTAAAACTTGAAAATGAGCACAAGAAGTCTTGTATAGATCAATACATAAAGAAAGAATTGAAAAACTCTTAATAATATTATTGCTTTCCTACAAATACCAAAAGGCAAAGAGAACCAATAGATTAATATAAGGAATAGAAAATTCCTATTATACAAAGTTTTTCTGAACATAGAAAAATATGGTAAATTACCTAATTTGGTCTCCATGACAATATAGCTTAATCTAATCATGATATAGTTCTTATCCAAAACAAAACGAAGATAACAGAAAACACGGGTGGAAAGACTTATGAATATATATGTGAAAATTTTCAAATAAAGTGTAGTAAGAATAATTCAGCAATACTTTAAACAAATAATTATTCAATAAATTTACTCCTGGAATGCAAGGAAAGTTCAAACTAAGAACTGAGTATAATTACTAAAAAAAAACTTGATGAAATAATTCCCAGTTGTAGGTCAAATTTTTAAAAACAAATAATTCATCTTAAATATAGCAAAATAAAAATTTGACAAAAGTTACTCATTTCTAACTTAAAAAATTTAATTGGAATAGGGTATTTTTAAATTTGTTAAAGAGAACCAATTTAAGATACAAATAATGACATTGACAGACATTGTGCAGGAGAGAGTTTAAAATTATAAGCTCTAAAAAGTACCCAGGGTCAGGTAGTGTATGGTATTGGTTAAATACACTTACAATCAGCTCTGCTGGGGGAATGCTATAGTTTGAATATTTGTCCCCTCAAAATGTCATGTTGAAATTTGATTCCCAATATTAAATCTGCACTGGGTGGGAGGTGTTTCGGTCATGGGGGCAGATCCCTCATGAATGGCTTGGTGCCATTCCCTTGGTGATGAATGAGTTTTCACTCTATTGGTTCACACTAGAGCTAGTTGCTTAAAAGAGCCTGGCACTTCCTCCCCACCCCTCTTTCTTGCTCCCTCTCTCCCCATATGACACCGCCTGCTCTCCCTTTGCCTTCCACCATGATTGTGAGCTTCTTGAGGCCCTCACCAGAAGCAGATGCCAGCACCATGCCTCTTGTACAGCTTGCAGAACTGTGAGCTCAAAATACACCTCCTTTCTTTATAAATTACACAGCCTCAGGTATTCCTTTGTAGCAATGCAACATGGACTAAGACAAAGAAGGACTGACATAAAGATTGGTAAGCTTTGAAAGTATACATGTTTGAATAGAAGGCCATCTTGACTTGCCTCAGGTCAAAGAATTGTATTTTGTCAGTGTCAAGATTCTGTGGCCCAGACAGTTACCTACCAAAGAGTTATTTTCACCCTTCTCTCTCAAATTGAAAAAAAAAAATCTAAGTTTTAGCTGGGCACATTGCTACTGGGTTAAAAAAAAGAAATTACAACCTCCAGGCTCCATGACAGCAGCTAGATTTGATCATGTATCAAAGTTACAGACAATGGGCTGTGAAGCTTCTGGGAAGTCTCATTAAAATGGGGGAAGTGTACTTTTCTTACCTTGTTCTTCATCCTACTGCTTGGAAGGAGAATGAGAAGATGGAATGGGAAGATGATGGCTGGTACTCCAACAGCCATTTTGGAGCATGCAGATGAAGGCTTTCGTAGGTTGAAGCAGAAAGCTGTTCCATCAGAGACTCAGCTTGAAGAAGCCTGGGCCTTTATGACTGTGAATCTGTGAGACTCACTTGTTTTAGCCATGGCTTCATGAGTTTCTATTACTTGCACTTGAATCTTACCGTAAGTGATAAAATTCCCAAGGAATAATTTTGAATTGGCTCTAATATAGAGATAAATAAGTGATGTAGGTCCCAAAGGCCATAACCATGATAATTTTAGCTCAGTTAATTTTTAAAGGATTAGTAATTTAACATTCACATCGACTATTAAAAACTAATCTCCTATATATGTTTCAAAAAAGCTATTTGCACAATCAGATAATTAAGGTAATTTGCCATGGGAGACTTTTGGCTATAAATAAGTTAAAGGTGAGGAATGCCTAAAATAATGACTGAGGTTTAGGCTTTATAATAGTTAATATACAGCCTTTCTTTCTAGAAATAACTAAATATATATTATAAATGTATGTTTCTCTATATAGTGTTTAGCTAAATAGATGTATATTTATTGCTATAAATATATAAATGCATGTTATAATATATAAATATAAATTTATTTTATATTATTACTAGAACATACACATTATAATTTCCATAATCTTCTAGCAAAATATATAATTTTAACTAAATACAAATGAAACATATGAAATAAATTACATTCTTTTTTATCAATGAAAAGTAATTAGAGGTTATACAAGAGTCTTGTTGGCAATAACATTCAGAAATATTAATATAAAAACCTAAGAAACAGCATAATAAAAGATGTCAGTGACTTACATAAAGACATCGTTATTGGAAAATACAAAAAGTTAGAATAAATGGTTGAAAAGGTTAGAATCAAGGAAGCATAAAATGCTAATTTTTCCCAAGATTACATATAGGCCAAAGCAATCTCACTTGAAATTTCAGAAGTTTATTTTGGATAAAACAAAAGTCATTTATGACCTCATTTGAAAAAGTAAATGGTGTGACTCTCAACAATGTTGTTGAAAAGAAAAAAGCCAGTCCTATCAAATATAAACCCATACTATAAAACAACAGCAGTAAAAACTACAAAACTAGAATACTAACAAATAAAATAGGTCAGTGGAACAGGATAGAAGCTCATAAATTAAACAGAAATATTTAAGATATAATATAGTATTAAAAGCAGTAGCAAAATGAAGAATTCTTTTATAAATGTTGAGATTGAGGAAAATTCATTTATTCCTTGTTTTCTATGTACCAAAACCAATCTCCATATGGGAAAAAATTTAAGCTAAAAAAGGTCAAATCAATGAAAATCAGCCAAAAATAAAATAGAGTATCAGGTAGATGGAAGGATGAGAACTTTCCAAAGATTGAAGCAACTGAAGGAATTGCGAAGTAATAAATTGCAAACAAATTTTAAAATGCCTCTGCAGTAAAATTATAAAAAATAAAAATAAATTCAAATCAGAAAATATATTTATATAAAAAAGACAAACTGTAGTACTTTTTGTAGTGCTATTTATGTAGTGCTGTATATTTATAGCATATAAAGATCTTAATCGACCTTGTAAGAATAATATTAAGACTCCATTGAATAAATGGACCAAAGATTGCCCAGACAATTTAAGTTTGAAGAGATACATTTGTTTAAAAAATATTTAAATTAGCTAGTCACAAAAATGCAAATGAAAAGTACCACTTATTTAATTTATTTATTCTAACTTTTAGGTTCAGGGGTACATGTGAAGGTTTGTTACAAAGGTAAACATGTAACACGCGGTTTTGTTGTACAGAGTATTTCACCACTCAAGTATTAAGCCCAGTGCCCAATAGTTACCTTTTCTGCTCCTCTCCCTCCTCCCACCCTCCACTCTCAAGGAGACCCTAGTGTCTGTTGTTTTCCTCTTTGTGTTCATAAGGTCATATCATTCAGCTCCCACTTACAAGAGAGAACATGCAGTATCTGGTTTTCTGTTCCTGTGTTAATTTGTTAAGGATAATAGACCCCAGCTCCATCCATGATCCTGCAGAAGACATGATCTCATCCGTTTTTATGGCTGCATGGTATTCCATGGTGTATGTGTACCACATTTTCTTTATCCAATCTGTCATTGATGGGCATTTAGGTTGATTCCATGTCCTTGCTGTTGTGAACAGTGCTGTAATGAACATTCACATGCGTGTGTCAAAAGTAGCATTTATTTTTATTAGGTGAAAGTTTTATTAGCATTTATTTTTATTATGTAATAGTTGATGATCATGAGATTTTTAGTAAAATAGGCAAATAGTAATTATTGGAAGTAGTAGAAGTTAGTATAACACTTTTGGAAAACAATTTGGCAATACAATTCAGGACCTATGAAATGTTCCTACTCTCTGACACAGTCTAATCACTATTGGGAATTAATTCAAAAGAAATAATTAGAAAGTAAATATGATATGTAGAGGAACATGTTCACTGAAGCATCATTTGTAATAGCAAAAAAAGGAACTAAACAACAATTACAAATTATAATTATAAATATTATGTGACAAGAGAAGTTTTACATGATAACATTAAGTAAAAAAAGAGCATATCACAAAATTGTGTAATAGTTGTAGTACAACTATATAAAATGTGAGTAATAGCCCAAAAGAAAGTATAAAGAAATTGTAAGAGTGGTATCATGCTGAAATTATGGGTAATTTTGAAATGTTATGTAATTTTTCTAGGAAAACCATTTCAATCAGTGTGTGTGTGTGTGTGTGTGTGTGCATATAGTGTGGTGGTTGGTAATTATGTGACTTTGAACAGGTTACAGGAGATCTTTAAGCTTCACTTTGCCCATTTGTAAAAAGAAGATAATAATAGGATGCACTTCGTAGAGTTGTTACAAGGGCATAATGAGGTGATGCATGTAAAACACAAAGTACTAATGCCAGAATCTGGCATCGAGTAACAGTTCATCAGGGTTAGGGACACAGCAATGATTTTAGGTATGAGGCTGACGATCTGATTGTTGTTCCTGTGTTTTTGTATATCTCCATTGATTCTCCACTATTCACAGAAAATTGTTCAAAATTCTAATCTCGACATTTAAAGATCGCCATTGTTTTGCCCATCCTATCTGTCTACTTTCATTTTCAACCCCCTAAGATGAGTTTTCTGCTCTCGTCAGGCCAATCTGAGATTTTTGTGTACAGTTTTGTAAACATTCAGCCGCTGAACAAATACGGAGAAACAGTCATACTCGGGCAGTTCTTCGTGTGCTGCAGGTACATTTATATTCTAGGGGAGGGAGACAGACAATAGGCATGCCAACAAACGGAACGAGAAAATGCTGAACAGTGCCGAGCCAGGCTGCTATTTCAGCGTTCTGCACTGTTACCGTGTGTTGGTTGTTAATGGCAGGTTGCAGCCCTCTGATTGGTTAATATCTGTGCCATACTTGTTGTCAAATATTTTAAATTCAGGAAAATCAGTGTCGTGCCCACTCTTTTGCTTGGTTATTATTATCTTAAAAAATCACAAAAGTTCTCTTCATCAACCCAAACTCTTACCAGCCACCAAAGCTCAACCCAAACTCATCCCTTCTCTGCAAAATGCTTTCTCCCAGTGTTCTATTCCACTCACCACTTCTTTCTCTAAACATTATTATCTGTTCTACTCACTTTTCTTTAGCTGGATAGGAAGATCCCCAGGGCAGAAAAAAGTTGTTGATTGGTTAGGTTTTTTATTTTTCCTCTTAATAATTTGTCAAAATTTCTGTTACGATGCTGAACATATGTACCCTATAAATATGCTTTTGAATCAATGAAACATGTTAACTAAGAAAAAATCAGCAGAAAAGATCAATCGTGATTCTGATTTACTTCAAGAGGAGGCACCAACATTGACCCATCAATAACTCCTAGAGGAGATTTTCTGAGATTACTTTCCCTAGGCCTTAGTAAGGGACCAGTTCTGAGAGCAAACTGGGGTGTTGGTTGAAGGCTTGACCAGGAACAGTGTCGCATATACAGTTCTGCCACACTGGGGGATTTTCTTACAAGTCCATTTAAAACTAACTAATATGTGAGAAATAGCTGAAGTCTTGGTGCTGTCTTGCCTAATTGAAGTGCCTTTTTTTCTAAGATGGTGCTGTGTTGCCAATACCCAGACAGCCAACTCGGAGGAGGAAACAGAAGACGTAAAGATGATAGCTGAGTGCTCAGCTTGGATCGAGAGTGTAACTCAGAGAAAAGGCTGTATCCTCACCTCGAAAGTGCGCTGTTATAAAGAAATCAGTCAGCTTTATGCTGGCAATGCCCCAGCTCTGTATTAACTTCCAGATTAATGTCAGATCATACCCCAGGAATTATTCATGAAGCCCCTCTGTACAATGTAATTGCAGATTTTGGCATCCAGAGTGAAGTCTCATTGTTTTATAGATTAGCTCCTCTTCCTGTACTGCGGAAGAGACAATGATCTGACACAACTTAGTCTACGGGGAAAAGGAGTTCATGTATTTCACATGAAAAAGCGTTTGTCAAGGGAGAGATCCTTGGTCTCACTTTCACTCCGCCTTGAGAATGGGAACCTGTGGCCGCACTGAGAGGAGATGGCTCCGGACCCATGAATGGTGACTTTCATTGCAGATCTTTCCCATGTGAATGGAATGGCTCTTTATCTATGCTTAAGAATTAGTTTTACCAAACCAAAGCTCTACTAATCTCTGCTACAACATCACCAAATGTAATTTATGCATGTGGATGAAGAAACCTACCGGTTTCCAGGGAAGGGTACCAACCAGCAAACAATCTAACTACAAAGAATCCTTAGAGACTAGTCAATGTAATCAAAATATTAATACATTGCAAAAAAGATTCAATATTTTTCTGCAAATGTCAAATTACCTTGGGGATCAGCACCCCTTAATTGTGAGATCTTAGACACTAAGGTCCCTCAGACTGTGACTTGTAAATGTGAAGAACCGGAGCTTGTTTCTTCAGTGGAGTTTGCTTATTTTACTGTGTTTATAACAAAGATAATAATTTTGAGCCAATCACTGTGGGTCCACTTGGTACATGGGTAGTTTGCTTTCTATGGGATAAGTATGTGTGTGTGTGTGTTCATGAATGTGCATCTACAGATGTGTGTTTACATATATATATACACACACACACACATGTGAATATACATGTATATATAACTTTTGTATAAAAATAAATATATTCATCTGGATCATTTAATCCACCGATTTAAATATTTGAGCAATAACATTCTCACGTGTCTCATCTCTACTTGACTATATGTTTATAACTTTGACTTGAGCATGATTAGTTACTGAGAAAAAAGATTAAGGGAGTGGGAAAAAGCAACAAGGGTTTTAGTACAGCAATTTTGAAAAACTTATGGAGGTTCCTAAAAAAAACCCCTAAAAATAGAATTACCCTATGATCCAGTAATCTCAGTTCTGGGTATTTTCCCAAAAGATTTGAAGTCAGCTTGTCAAAGAAGTGTCTGTACTCCAATGGTCACTGCAGCACTAGTCACAATAGCCAAGTTATAAAATCAACCTGTATCCACTGCAGATGAATGAATAAAGAGCATGTGGTATGTATACACAATGGAATACTATTCAGCCTTAAAAAAGAAGGGAATTCTGACATTTGCAACAGCAGTTGGAGAACCATATGCTAACTGGAATAAGCCAGGCACTGGAAGACAGATACTTCATGTTCTCATTTATAGGTAAAATTGAAAACAATTGAATTCGTAGAAGCAGAGAGTAGAATGGTGGTTACAGAGGCTGGAGAGTGAGAGGAAAGGGGAGATAATGGTTGAAGGCCACAAAATCTCAAACAGGAGGAATATAGTTTCTCTTTTTTTAGTTGTATTGCACAGTGTGGTGAATATAGTTAATAATAGAGTATTGTACATTTAAAAATTGCTAAAAGAGTGTATTTCAAAAGTCCTCACCACAAAAAGTGTTAAGTATTTGAGGTGATGGGTATGTGAACTAGCTTGATTTAATTCCACATTGTATTCATAAATCATAATGTAATTTTGCATCCCATAAATCTATACAAGTATAAGTTATCAATCTGCAATAAAAAGGAGTAGAAGGTAGGTTACTAAAAATAGTTTCACACACGGTGATGAAGAACAGGCCATTGTCATGGGCTTGTTCTGTGACCTGTGAATTGACCTCAGGTTGTTTTCTCCCATGGAAATTCATTAAAGAAAGATGCAATCCCGTATACAGTAGATTCTAATAATAATTTAACTTGAAGTTTCATAAAGGTATGATTTATCGTGGCCTGATGAACTAGATGCAATTATTTCCCTCTTATATCACCTCAGCTATTTGGGAAATTGGATAAGAGAGGATATTCATTATATACAGTATTCACTGTGTATATCTGTATCTTATACCTACAGATGCTCCACTTTTTAGTAGAGAAAAAATATCTTCTGGCAGATCTGCAATATCCCCAGTTGCTCTTCAGCAACCCTTAAGAGTGTTTGAGTTAGTACCTGCCAACCCACTTTAATTCTGAGAACCCTTCAAGAATATTCTGCACCACTGTGGCGTGGAGTTTTATCGAGCACTGTATGAAATAGAAAATGCATTTCTATTTCATACAGATGAAACTTTGAGCATAAGGATGTAATGTTTTGCTCTGCGTATTACTGAATTGGCACTGCAACTCCTATGTAATTTTTTGTGGGCAAATATATCCTTTCTATTTGTGAATTTTCCTAAATACAAAGTCTCCGGACCCTGGATAATGAGGACTTTATAGCTCTTCTAGCATTCTGTTAGATTATGACATTTTCCAACACAGAGATCTCTCCGTACAAAGGAATCTTTTGTAAAATTAGAAAGTGGGAACTCCAGGTGAGGTTTTGCATTCTATGATGGTCATTTTAGACATTCTTCATCTTTAATTGCTTGTTTACTGTCTGTTCTCCCCATCAGTATGTAAGCTCTACATTGTAGAGACCATGTCTGTCTTGTTTACATCTGCATCTTCTCTACTCAGCCTCTGATCTGTAGACACAGGGTGGGTGCACATTAAATATTTATTGAGTAGGTGAATGTGTGTCTACTACATAAAAACTATTTCAACTATTAGCCTTCTTTTATGAGGTCTTACAAAGAAGATATCAAAAATTCCTGCAAAGCTAGCCCCTTTTCTCAAGAATCAGAATTTATAATACTATTTGTCTTACATGGGTTAACTGTGACAACCTTGAGAGACAAATAGTTTTATTATATATATAGTATATATATAACATATATAAGGTTAATCATAGCAATCTATATATTAACTATATATATAATCTATATATTAACTATATATGTGTCTGTTATATATACAACACATATAGTTAACCTATACATATATACAGTTTCATATATGTTAACAATATATAAATACAGTTATATATGTTAACTATATAAATACAGTTTTATTTGTTAACTGTATATAGTTTTATATATAGTTAACCCATATATATACAGTTATATATGTTTACTATATATAGTTTTATATATATACATAAAACTCCGAGTGTGTGTGTGTGTGTGTGTGGGTATATATACATATAAACTATAACAACCACAGGAGACAAATAGTATTATAACTTCATATTACAGAAGAGGAAGCTCAAGCTTGGAGAGGTTATTTAACTTGTGCAAGGCCTCACAGCTAATAACAGTCAGAGAAGTATTTATACCCAGGCAGTCTGTTTTCACGGTCTTAACCCTCATCATATTCTGCTTCTTCGTGTTGTGAGAATATTAGAATAATTATTCCGATTTCGTGTTATTTTATTTCCTTGTTGCCAGGTCATTACTGCCAGGGCAGGGGCACATACAGCATTTGATTGTCAGAGAGAGATGTTAGAATCTTTCACGGTTTTCACTGACAAATTCTCTGTTTTTTTCAAACACTTAGGCAGAATAAATTGGTATGCCTGTATATCTGGAGAGAAGAAAGTGTATTTCTAAAAATCTCTGAAAAAAAAGAAAAATTTGTTTTGTAAAATCCCAAAATGATTTCCCGTAGCTCAGTGAAAAACCCCCCGCCTTAAGAGGAAACCTTTCGGCTGTTTGTGGGCCACTTCGTAAGCAGACGTCCGTCCATCCAGCAGAGGGCGGACGAGGTAGCAAAAACCTCCAGGTTTCCAGCTGTGCAGCCTGGGCTCTTAGGCAACTCTGGAGACTTCAAAGCCACGGGCTGAGGATGTTGTGCAACATGGTTGCCGCCAGGCTGTTAGCACAGGAAGAGAGAGTACTGTTTCTACTGTACTGAAGAAAAATAGACAATGAGAAGCCTTTGATAGAAAGACTTGGCATGTCTCTACTTGGGACAGTCTGTGTGTCAGAAAATGTGGTGCTTGCGTGTTACATTTAGAATCAAAACAGAGTTGACCCCAAGGACACTTTGGCGGGACCTGGATTCCATTTTCATTAAGGAAAATGAGGTTGGAGTGCTGAAGGGTGAAAGGATGCTGATGCGAAATCACACAGTTTAGATATGAAGCCACCTTAGAGAACGTCTAATCTCTTCAGCAATAAAATGGATGAAAAAGAATTTTGTTTGTTGTTGTTGTTGTTTAATCACTAATTTCACAATAATGGTGGTGAGATCAGGGGATTCAGACCAATTCTCCCAAGGAGACCAAACATGGCGCCCTCCGCTGCCATTCTTAATCTGTGACGTCTCCCTCTCCAGGCAGTCTTGCTTCATGACTCTGCTGTGAGCACTGAGGAGGGCCAGGGTTACTGAAGTCAGCCTCTGCTACCTTCACAGAAAACAGTCTTCAAAACCATTAATTCTGTGCTGGGATTATACAGTGTTATCATGAGGGAACTCTTTTGAACTCAAAGTTATTTTGAAAACATGTGGTGTGTGTCCTATAGTGTGAGACAAAACTAGAAATTCAAAATATTCTGGTGAGCTCTCAGGGATGACCTGTGAAAGCCGTGATAACTCCATGCAGATAGGGACTTGCCGACTCCTCAGCACTACGTCACATGCCCTTTCTTCTAGAGCGTTCCTTTGAATATATTGTGGATAACACTGATTACCAGGCCTTCAGAACAGGGTGATGGGTACAATAGAACATTTTGCAAGCTTTCCCCTCACCATATTTAATTTTTGCAGTTGTACAACATGGAATGAGAAAAAGGCTGTTGTTTTCTCATTTTGACAATAATGTAGCAATGAAAACAATAATAAATAAATAAAATATGCTCTCTGCTAGAAATCAGTGCGCTTAATTTCAGGGCAATACCAGTTTCTGTGGCTGGGTTATCAGCACTGCATGTTTATAGTGGAATTACTAGCAGCTTCCTCAGCAGCGGTGGGCAAAGGGCTTGCACTTAGAAAACACACAGAATTGGAATCTGACAGTCAAGTGTCTCTGTTGCCCCTGATATCATGATCTGTGCTTTCTTCACCGAGGCAGGTGAACTCTTCATCTGAAAGTTATCACATTTAGCCCTCACCAGAACGGATGCAGCCAGGAGCTGATCTGTCCTTCAAAGGGCAAGATCCCTTTCTGTGCAGAAAAATAGAGGCAGTGGCCGGAAACTTCAATCAGCGCTTTCAGATTCCAAAACTATGACACTGTCACACTGGTGTCATTAAAGCTAACTAACCATATTAAACGAATATTAAAATATGGGCTCCTTTGCATAACATAATGAGCAAAACCGCTTTTAAGTTTCTCCCTGTGCTTTGAGGTGAGGTGGCATTTACATTCCCAAACTTTGAAGTCAGAACAAAATGTACAGGTAGAGGGTACTAGATCAAATAATAATCAACTTCAAAAAGCATTTTGGCTGTTGGATGTCCCAGGGCTAATTTCCTCTAGACATTTTAAATGTAAATGTCTAAACTCATTTAAAAATTGTAAATTGGTCTAGGTTCAATCAAAAAGCATCCTGACGCAGAACAGGGAGACTAGGCTAATTGTCATTTGTTTGTCAAATGAATTCCATTTGGAAAGCAATGAAACCTCCAAGCTAATTCTTTTAAGGTGAGCTGGTAGTTGTATTATCAGTTAAATGCAGTAAAATGCATAATCATACGATGATAATGAAAACTGAACCTGTGTTAGCGCCAGGGCTCTGCCTGCCACGGGGCATAGAGTGATGAAACTTAAGTACTGTAATGTTGCCTTGGCCACAATGGTACCAAGTCTGGTCTTTAGCCTTACAGACACTTTCTTTGCATTTTAAAAAACTTTATCAAAGCACCGTGGCAATATAGAAAATGTCAAAGTGAAATGCACTGTAGGCAAATTGAGATTTCATTAAGTTTAAATTTATTGCTTTTGACTGATGTATTACCATGCTTGTTAAGAACCAGTAATTTGGAATATCTGTCTGCCTGGTAAAATAGCTTTGTCTCCTTGCATATTACTTTGTATAGACTTTGAAAGACCACAATAATTCAGAGTGAGCGTGGGCTGTTTTTTTAGTAATGTTTGGAAAATTGTAAGGCATCTGGCCTTGTGCTCTGACAAACTTCCACATACTTCACCAAGGTATTGGAGGTTAATTGTAGAACTCTTATTTATGGGACTTCTGTGAATCTTGCCAAACCGTATGATGTGTGCAAAAGTGGAGAATTGGAAACATCTCTTCTGCTGATCTGTTTCTTCTTCATACTCATGAAATGAACATAGATGAGTAATGAAAGATGAATAATGATGAAGGATGCGCCATGTTCAGTCAACAGAGAAACAGAACTATAGTGGTTTAGGGAAGGCAGATGATATAGTTCAACTGAGATATTTTACAAATAAGAAAAGAGAGACCCAGATGTTACGTAGCCCTGGCAGAAGTAGACGAGAACCCAGGATGCCCTGTAGCCATTCACGTCTCAGCCTTGATGTCACCTGCTCAGAAAGGTCTTCCTTCGCAGCTCTAGCCTTGGGTCCTTTTCTACCAGAGTTGTGGGTCTCTAACACAGCAGTTGGCAGCATTTTTATGTAAAGGGACACACAGTAGGCCAAGAGGCAAAATTGACGATATCATCTAAGTACTTAAATGACAACAGAGAAAACAAATGAGCACAATTTAAAAAAAAAAAAAGGATACTCAAAATAGGACAAATAAGCATAATTTTTTGTAATATAGGTCTATGAATGAGAAGACACATTCCACTTGTTGGGGTTCAAATATAAAAGCCATTCTTAGCTTATGGGCCATATAAAAACAGGGGGTGGGCTGACTTTGTCTGTAGGCCATAGTTTGCAGACCCCTATTTTGTCACGTTACACTGCTTCATTTTCTCCAGTGGACACAATCACCTTCTGATTGTTTACTGGTTTAATTGCCAGTCTTCCCACAGTAGAAAAGGCAGGTCCTGAGAACAGAGGCCTTGTCTGTTCAGTTTGCCTCTGTGTCTCCAGCTCCTGGAATAATAATAGGTGCCACAGTCCCATGCCTGGTGCATTAGGTAGTAGTTACTCAGTTCATGTTCTATTAATATAGAGTGAATCTAGATCCTACCACCAAACCGAATAGGTAAGATACATGACCTACCAAATGAATAGGAGATGCTCCTTGTTCATTTAGCACTTCTTACTTACCTTACAGCAGTGGTAGTACCAAAATAAATAACTCAAACTTCAGGTTATTTCTGACTTATGTCAATATTTTAGTCCCTGGATTCCTTTCTGATCTTATTATTACAAGGAAATAATACTTAACCAGGACACGGCATATTTTAACATCCTTACTATTCTGTCTTATTTGGCTGTTTATAAATACCCTCTTGGTCACGATCATAAATGAGTTGAATTCTGTCCAGCTGCTCTACCACTTCTCTACCTCCAAGTCTGGTTTTCTGCAGGGGAAAGCAGCACCTTGTGGCCATGTACATTGCTTCAGGTTGACATCCTTTGTGAAGCCTTTCCTGAAGACCCCAACCTTCACAGAGCCCCATTCTCTGAATACCTTGTACTCTGCATCATGCAGAGTGTGCACTGTTCTGTTCCAGAGTAGTACATTCCTCTCCTTCTTTCACGGGTGTTGGTGTTATCTGCCCACAAGGATGGGGAATAAGCCTGACAGTAGCAGTCCCTCTCTTCCTTTGATAGGCTACATAATACCTGAAACATAAAACATGCCATATTCTTTTTTGTATTATACTTAGAGGAATAAGATGAAAATCATTTTCAAAAACCCATATTGAGAATTTCATTTTAAAACACACATACCCACACACGGGAAGGAAGAATTTTCAAGGTAGTCATAGCCAGCTCAACTTCTTATGCCACTAAATTGCAACGAAAATTCATAATCAGCAAAGGGACCTTGAGTCACTTTGAGTGTGCCACCCATAAAGAATTATTTCATAATTATCAGCATAACAAGCATTTTATGAAGATGTTTCACATCTAGGTTTTTGGTAAGCATTCTTGCTGACTTTAAGTTAATCAAGGGATTCAAGGAACCGGTAAGGTCAGGCTTGCCTAGACTGTACTTGGTAGAAATGCAAACCCTTCAGATATCTGTCGTCAAAAATATACATATATCCCGAGGCTCTGAAATCCATGAATATGCTTTTATCTGACATAAACTGTCTGTTCCATAAGACTCTGTTGGAATGAAGAAATCTCTCTGCTTTACTGGCCTAATAAAAATAATTAGTAGGAAGAGAGAAATGGGCAGATTCCCAGAGTTGTCTTTGGTCATTTCCACATGATTAACATCAGAGGGACTGGCAGGGAGAAAATGTCCCCACAGTCTTCTAATTGAGGACTGGTCTTTAGGGTGGTGGTTCATAACTGGGGGAAGTGAGGTCAATTTTGCCCCTCATGGGACATTTGGCAATGTCTGGAGACATTTTTTATTATCTTAATTTGGGAAGGGGAGTGTTACTGATATCTTGAGGGTAAAACCCAGGGTTGTGGCTAAACTTCCTTTGATGCACAGGACAGCTCCTGCAACCAAGAATGGTGTGGCCCCAAATGCCTGTAGGGCTTCTGTGGTAAAACTCTTCTTTTAAGGCAAACCTTCTTCATTTGCGAACCTCTGGAGTGCAGATGGGGAGTGAGTTGGGGCTTCTTGCCTTGACATTTGGATTGTACATGATGGGACCAAATAATGCCAACTATGGAGCGATCCATGGACTTTGAAGTGTAGCGTAGAGAGGTGCATCGGAAGGTATCAGGCAATGAAACATTCTGAGTTGATGAATTTGGAGAAAGAGGTCCCCAAAACAGCATTTCCTGCCCAGTCAGTAGAACCACATGTTGTTTGAAAACTCACATGTCCCAGTTGAACTGTATCTTTTGTAGTCTTCCAGTACCCTATGAAATCTCACTGTATTATCAATTTGCTGAGCCCTAACTAGCTAAATCACTTATTTACTAGAATTTTTTCTGTGCTCTAGATTGTTCGTGGTGAGGAAAGCACCACACACACAAAAAATCTAATTTATAATGGGAATTATATATATTTTAAAAATAAATTGTATTTTAAAATTACAACTTATTCAATATACTTTCCATTACTTTCTATGACTACAATGACAGTTTGGTCTACAGTGATAACTCTGAAGCAATGAGTGACCCTAATGCAGCAATGAAAGACTACCTGGATATACATATTATGTCACAAGACAGGGGAGTTAAAAGAAATTTCAGCCAAGGTTGAAGCAAGAAGAAATTTCTTAAAACTTCTGCTATGTAATCCTAGCACTTTGGGAGGCTGAGACGGGTGGATCACGAAGTCAGGAGATCAAGACCTTCCTGGCTAACACGGTGAAACCCTGTCTCTACTAAAAAAAAAAAAAAAAAATTAGCTGGGCGTGGTGGCAGGCGCCTGTAGTCCCAGCTGCTTGGGAGGCTGAGGCAGGAGAATGGCGTGAACCCAGGAGGCGGAGCTTGCAGTGAGCCAAGATCACGCCACTGCACTCCAGCCTGGGTGACAGAGCGAGACTCTGTCTCAAAACAAACAAACAAACAAAAAACTTCTGCTAATCAGAAAATTAAGTCAATTCCTATATTCTAACTGATTGGTGTTTTATGGAATGTTGTAATATTATATATTGTGGAGGTGCATCTTTACAGAACACTCCATGGTTTCTCTAAGTAATCTATAACTCTCTGAGTTATTCATCTCTGAGCTATCCATAGTTATCTGAGTGATTATAGTTCTCTACAGTTATTAGAATGTTACTGGATTGAGTCTTTTGAAACAAGTAGAAAATATTACGCTCTAACTATGCTAGGTGTATTACATAGGGACTTTATAATCTTCCCAACAATCCATTGGGGTTTAAATTTTTAGTCCTATTTAATAAAGATTGAGGTTTAGAGCTACTAAATGGCTTGCCCAAGGTCATATAGCTGGAAAGGACACAGCTGTCTATGAATCCAAGTCTATCTAGCTTAACTACTGTATGGACGTATTGAAATGCTTAAATGCTCTTTGTGGTTATAGAGTGACATTTTTATGACTCCTTATGACGGTGGTACCAAAGAAAAATAAAAATCTGTTAGTTTTTTTTTTTTTTAATCAGTCTGGCTAACCTATAATTCTGAGGGCAGAAAAGGGAATTTTATGGACAGACTTATTTGAGTTTGCATTGACCTAATCAAGTTAACTGGGAAATAAGCAATCAAATGAGTAAACAAACTTTCATTTGACTCTAGAGTCACAGTTCTCAGAATATGGTTCCCAAACCAGCAACATCAGCATCACCTGGGAAACCTACTACAAATGTAAATTCTTAGGCCAAATCTACTAAATCATAATCCCTGAGGTGGAGCCGACACCCCGTTTCAACAAAGGCTCCGTTGTTCTGTTGTACATGCGTATTGGAGGATCTCGGCTCTAGATAGAATTATGTTACTTATGGTGTCCATTTGAGCTCATAACCTCCACACGGCTACATCTCCAGTACCTTAATTGAAGTTTTTCACATTCTGTGCTTTACTTTTATTAGCAAGAAACAGTTGACAATAAGAAGCTGAAGTCTCAGGCTTGTTTAAAATGCCAGTTCCCCAGGTGTATCCTAATAAATTCAACATGTGCTCAGCTCAATCTCATACATTTTCTACAGCCATAGGATTATAGGATGTTAACCGATGGCCTCAGCATTGACTTGGCAGTCATGCAAATTCCTGACTTTAGGTGAAGTTTATTCAATATAGTTTTAAAATTTAATGTAGTTTAGCTTGATAAGGTTATTTAAAAATTGGTAATCTGTATTTGATATGGATGATAACTCTTAATAATATGAAATAGTTGAATATTCTTAAACCATTCTGAGTAAATGGGAGATTGCTGTCTACTTTTTTTCACTCTGGAGCTTGCCAAACTTTTAATGGAAAGCCAAGTGCCTTCTTCAGATGGTCATTATGAAATAGAAAAACTTACTGATTCTTAGAGAATTCCTGCTTCACACACACAACTTCTGAAAAGAGATTGTAGGATCATAAGTGACTCATAACAACATTATCAGAGTGCCTATTTTTGAGGGAGGGTCCTTGTTTTGATCCTTCTCTTCCATCCTAAGATGTCTCCTGTGAACTAGTCCAGGGTGGGAGACAAGTAAAAGAACACAATGTTCTACTCAGCAGGCTTCTCTCGCTCCCCCACCCTTGCATGCATTTCCCAACGATCGTACTTATTAACTTAATTTTGTTGGACTTGTAAGATGAAGCATGCAAATTCACATATGTCAATACACTTGTTTATGGAGATGTGTGTTTCCAGGCAAGAACCAGCCGAGACTGTGGAGAAAAGAAGTGGTAGCCCCGTTCTAAGTTATCCACCTGCCATCCTACACTCTGGATCTTCTTGGGATTTTCTTAATTCAGACTTAGATTCTGGTTTAAAAATATCTTTAAAAATAAATTTGATTCCAAATTAGAACGTGTAAAACTGTGCAATACACAAATGTAATGACAGAGTTGCTGTTCATGTTGCCATAGGAGAGAGGCAGGACAAATGCGGCACCTTGAATAAGTTTTACCTTTTTTCACCTTATCTCTTAACGTGTTGCTGAATAATGAATAGTTTGAGGACCATGTTTATTTCAGCTCTGGGAATAGGGTCTGCCACTCAGGAGAAACAAGATAGATGTTTCAAACCAATAGCAGTGATAAGTGGCCCTGTGCGAATAAATTTGCATGAGGGATGCTCTACAAAACCCTCTCCATAGGCATCATAACACCTTACAGGAGAAAACTTGTGCTGGAGAAAAGTTGGAAGCAGTATGACACATAGAAGAGAAAAAAACCCTAACCAACTGCCCCCACCCCTTAGAAGCAACAGAAGCAGAGGCCCCATTTGGCTCAGGGTCTCCAAGTCCTGTTGAACATAAAAGTCAGACAGCTGTGAAAGTCCAGCCTGTAGGACAGTGTCCTGGGGATCCGTAAGAAAGAGCACCCATTGGACAAAGATATTGGAGTCATCTGCATAGTTGCCTCAGCAGTGCGAAATCACTCCTTGTGGAGGCAGACATTTGGAAACAGATAAAGCCCATGAAGAATGCCTCTTTTTGACTTCAGAGATGAATGTAGATGTGAACACATTACTGCTGTTTTAGGGAGACTCTTCTCTGTTACAGATAACTGGGATTGGGAATATTGGATTACCTAATAATGGCTCGCTTTAGTTCTGCCACCAGCACTTATCAGGTACATTAGTTTAAAACCTGCAATTTTGAACTCAGCATGATTGGGCTTTCCAAAGATTAAGTTACTGAACTTTTGTTGGTGAGTGTCTCTGCGAAATTTCCTGAAAAGGATAGTCCTCCTTCTTTGTGTGAAAGTGAAGCCAAATCACATACTTTATTGATATTTATAGACATACAAATGATAGAGCTAATGTACTTTAATGCCTGCTACTTGATGGAAAGGCTGTGGGCTGTGCTTTCGGGCTTTTGTTTTTCTTAAGATAATGTGGAGTACTGTAGTCTCTTTGTGAGCCTAATCAGAGTAGGTAGCCGTCTTTCTTTCTTTTTGTTTTCCCCAAAGCCTTATTTCAGAAAAAGGCTTACACCAAAAATCTATTTTAAAAAGAAAGCTCTGTGTGTGCCCCTGATATGGGCATGGTCTTTACAGTGTTCTAGCACTAAAAATACATCCCTACGTCTCCTTAGTGGCTTAGGTGGAAACCGTAGGAACATGGAAGCTTTAACAAAGGCAAGTCGATTTTAACACTCCGTACTAAAAAATACCTACACTGAGGAAGAGAGTCTTAATCTCCCAGCCATGAAGATTTAATGTTTTCAGAGTAATTTTACAGACATTCTGCCTGTCAAGGCCCAGTAGGGTTTAGAGTTCTCGAGTCCCCACAGGCTTAAGCATCCAGGCATGAACCAACTTTGTAATTTTTGAGCAAGAGGCATAAATGTTGATCTGCGGTGGCTGAGCAGAATTAAGAAATAATTTGCCTGCCCTCTCCTTAGGGAGTTTGCATACAACTTCTGCTCATGAGAGGTGACTTACAAGACAATTTAAGGAAAAGACAGAGCAACTGCCCCCACCCCTGACACATACACACGTACACGGACACACACACACACACACACACACACACACACACCCCAGTTCCGTTCAGCCTTCAGGTCCTTCACTGTCTTGAAGCAACAGAAACAGGGGCCCCATTCGGCTCAGGGTCTCTTTAGTCCTGTCCAACATAAAATTCAGAATATCTGCCAACATGGGTAATAAAGTCTTAAATTTCTCGGAGAAAGGAATGAATATGTAGGAAAAATCATAAATGGCCTGCGTGTATTGATAAGATGCTGGAGAAAGAGGTGGGGTTTGTTAAAACAAAAACAAAAATAAAAATCTGGTGTCCACCAAAGTCGATTTCTGTTCTGGTGGTTCTGAACATTCAGAAAGCTTGGATTTCTGGGAGTCATTGGCAAAATAGATTTTTGGTCACTAGTGTTCCTGTGATGGTCGTGGTTAAAATATATGTTTAACCTGAGCAATCTCTAGGGCTGTGGTTACGTTTTGATTTAAAAAATTAGATTGACTGAAAAGTTTGTGAGAAATACAAACATCAGGCAAAGATAAGTAATATGCTTTATACCTAAATTTGTGTGTTGCAAAAATAGCAGAGCTCAAGCTATTTCATGGCATTATCCTAATCCACAAGCATTTAGCAACCTATGTCAATGGTATTTGCCTCTCAGGTTACACAAAGAAATCTATCTTAATAAAGTCAGAAAACTATAACCTGTTTCTGCATCATTTCTAGTATCCTGGTAGGGGGTTCAGTCTCCATTTAACCAGAAGATATTTTTGGTGGTAAGCTGCTTTAAATGGTGAATCTGAAAGTAATAGTCTTAGTATCCCATTGGCATTAGACAGAAAACTCTGAATTCTCTTTCTCTACTGTGTTGGTTCTGAACCTTAAATTTGGATATAAAAGGAATTTTTCTAGGGAACTCTCTTTTCCTGACCTGAGTTAGAATTTAGTGTGGGCTGAGATCTCCTCCCTGGTAGAAACTCCCAACTTGTATATATCCAAGTGTCTATTACACAGATTCACTCCCAGGTGTGGGAATGTGTGCAAATACAATCTCCAATCTTACAAACGGTCTGGCCAAACTCTTTACAGGGCCTCTGGCTTCAAATGGGGCATTAAGTAAAGGGTTCATTTTATTTTTTATTCAAGCATCAGGAGACTTAGGCTTTTTCTCTAGCCATTTAAACCACCTATGAATTAAGACAATGAAAGGAATCGAGTATTTCTCTTTAAACAAGATATACTGTTGTCAACTGCAGGATAAAGTCAGGAGTTAGATTTTGCCTGGATGCTGAATTCTCCCGGAGCACAAAGGGCGTGTAGAGGACAAATGGGTGCGGGGACATTAATGGAACACAGTTCCTTCTCAGAGACGTGACTCCAGAGAGGCGAAGAAAGGAAAAGCCAAGAGTGAGAGGTCACCCCGATAAGTACAAAGAAGTCGCTTCCAGCACTTTCTCCCATTGTGCCTGTTACACTTATTGGTGTGAATAATGTTGTTTTGTTTTCAGAAAGACAGTCATGAGCAAAAAAAAGAACAGTGAGTGATAAGCCAAGCTCAGGAAATTTGAGAATGATACATTTGTGATAATATATGTTAATTTAGTTGGAGAGATGTGAATATTTTCTTAAAGAACAAAGAGAAAGACAGACTATAGCTTAGAGTCACTCATTTAGACTTTTGTACAGGCATTACCCATGTTCAAAATGCACAAATCTCCTGGAAACAGTTTTTTTCCCCCCAAATACATTTTGTTGTGGTGGCTTATTTATTTAAAATTACCATATTTTTCTTGCTTTGGAGATAAAAACTCTAGTGGAGCCAGACTTCAAATAGATGATGTTCTGAGCACATCAAAACAAAGAAAGTGTGTCTGAAACCAAATGAAAGCGTTTTTTGAATGACTCCCTCATCCATTCACGTCTCCTTTCAGCTTAGCGGCTCTGGCTCAGATAAAGTCCCGAACACCTCACAGCCTATTCAAAAGTATCAGATTCAACTGAAGGTGAAGAAAATGGGCTATCTGCAGTATTCATGAGTTGGAAACTTCCCAAATTTGACCATTGTCTGAATGACTTTACAACTGCTTGGGGTATGCATTACATAACTGATATTCACAGGCATCCAGTGCTCCTATCAAGCCAAGCCTTGTAAGTGAGTCCAAAGGACACCCGCCCCCACCCACCCCACTCCTCCCTAGCCCCATTCTTTCCTAACTCAGGTCCCAAGAAAAACACTGCCCAGTCTTTGAAGTGTGCTATCCTACTCCTTGGTTTACCAGACTAAGCTAAAGGCCTTGATAACACTTCTTCAAGTTCATGAACTAAAATGTTTTGTTTTCATAGCATTTGGGGTAGTTTTCTCTCTAATTGGATCAAAGCACAGTTTAGCACACCAAAACTTTCTGAAATCAAGAGACAGATTCCTTTACTGGGATAAGGTGAGAAATAAGCAATATTCGGCAGTCTGAGTGATCCTAGTTCTGCTCTGCCCAACGGGAGTGGAATTTTCAAGGCCCTACTATAGGATAAGAAGTTGCAAGATGAAAGTGCTATTTATTTTTAATATTTTATCCTCAAAATAACTGTTGTGTGCCTAATACCCAACCTGAAACCAAGGTCAAACATAAGTGCTTAGAACCTTATACCTCCAAAGCATGGGGTGGCAGAAAGGTCTCCTGAATTTGAGTCTCGGCTCTGTGTCTAAACTGTGACTTCGGGCAAGTAAGTAGATTTTTCTGGCTTATTTTTGCATCTAACTAATGAGGGTACTGAATCACATCTCTAAACCACACCATTTTATCTGCTGTTCTCCTTTTATGCAAAACAGCATCCTAGATAGATGTTAAACCAAGTGTGAGGGCTAAAACCGACTCTGAACCTGGTGAAGAAAATGAGAGCAAAGGCCTCAAGAATAACAAGATTACTAGGCACCTATGGAGTGTTGAATTACATCCCTCCAAAAGATGGGTCCACATCCTGACCCCGGGAACCTGTGAATGTGAACTTGTTTGGAAAAAGGATCTCTGTAGATATAGTTAAGGTAAAGATATTAAGATGAGATCACCTTGGATTACAAGGGTGGACCCTAAATCTCATGGCAAGTGTTCTTGCAGAAGACAGAAAAAAAGAAGACACAGACACAGAAGGAAAGCGAAGTAAAGACAGAGATTGGAGTGATGCAGTCACAAGCCAAGGAAGGTCTGCAGGCAACCAGAGCCAGAAGACTGAAGGAAGAATTCTTCCCTATGGCCTTTAGAGGGGGCATGGCCCTGCTGGCCCCTTAATTTCAGACTTCTAGACTCCAGAACTGTGAGAGTATAAGTTTTTGTCAGTTTAAGCCATCTGGTTTGTGGCATTTTGCTGCTGCAGCCCTAGGAAGCAAATCCAGTGCTGGTGTGGCGGCTATCCCTCAAGCACATACTCACTGGAGGTTGCACGGGGCTATGCCAAGCACAGAGAGCCATTTCTGTCTTCTCCGATGCCAGCTTGGACTCAGGAAAGACCAAGCATGAGACTTTCTGGAAAGCTGCAGTGCTGTGGGGAATGTATGAGCTGCTACTTCAGGAAAAAGCAGCTCTCCTCTCCTGCCTTTACTGTGTAACTCCCCCACCCCCAAATCCTCTTGGTATCATGGAAAGTCTGTGCACTTGACTTCAAGTCCATGCTTCTTGAAGGAGTGAATGGTCTACTTGTAAGTTTTCTGAAAGGTTTCAGGAAGTAAAATTTTCTGGGCAGGAGTTTATTAGTAGTTGGCTGATCTTAGTAGAAGGCAGAGAAAAGGGATGAAGAAAGAGGTGCCTGATCTGTCAACCTTACCTGAATCATCTCGACCACCAGCAGAGAGCAGCTTGGGCCAGTGGGAAAGAAAGAATGAAAATCTCACGGGGGTGGCCCACAGGCCTAACTGAGAGAGAAGAATTCCAACTGGTGACCCAACCTCCAGAGAGGCTGTCTTAGTCACTCTCATGCAATTCTGTGTGTCTCCCAGCTGCCAGTGTCTTGTTGGAGAAGGGAGACAGTGAGATGAGCTCACTGGAGATGAAGGCGCTGCTTCCCCGGCATAGTTCTCACCCTCACGTCTGGGGCTCCGACACACCATGTCCCCCAGTGAGAGGATCAGGAGGGAGGTGAGATGGCTCAAGACAGCTTACAAGGACTTTCACCACCTGTTGGATCCCTCCTGACCCCTGTCCAGGTTCATCTTTGATACGCACTTAGAACTGAGCACCTCAGCTTTGCTAACTGGCCCCTTGCTTCTCGTCCCCATTTGCCTATGGGAACTTAAGAGTTCAGCTTAGCCATTACTGCTTCAGGGGAGCCCTTTGTGATCTAGATTGGATCATGCACCTTTTTGAGGAGCTAAGCCACCTTGACATTACTCTATCAGTGCACCTGTTTCACTGAATTGCCAATAATTTTTCCCTACCTGCCTTTATCTCCTATGTAAGCTTCTTGGGAAGGGGCAGTATGTCTGTTTTTTTCTTTCTTTGCCCTTTATATACCTATAATCATATGTATTATGTTAATATGGCCTCATACAATTTCAGGCATTACATAAACATGATAATAAAAAGTGAATGTCTCCCTCACCCTACTACACCCTCATTCAATGTCTAAAAGATAAAGTCTTTGATAACTATTTGGCAAGTCTCCTTCCAGACCTGTAGTTTTCCATTCACAAGCATGTGTAAATATACTCTACCCATCCTTCCATCCATTCATCCATCTATCATTTATATCTATCTATCTATCTATCTATCTATCTATCTATCTATCTATCTATCTATCTATTATCTCTCTCTCTTTCTTTCCCCTTACTGTGTGTTTTCTACAAACTGCTTTTTTCCTTTAACATCAGGACTTGGAGATCTTTTCATGTTGATACATGGTGATCTACATAATTTCATAGTAACTCACACACTGATAGATGAATGATCAGGTTGTTTTCACTATTATGAGCCATGCAGCAAGGCTCACCCTCTTTCATACATAGACTGCACAAATGTAAATATTTCTTTCAGACAGATATAATTGCTGAGTTAAATTTTTAACCACTCTGACAATTTCCACAGGGAACCTGCCTGCCTTCCTCCATCCTTTGCCTCTGCACTTGGAACTGTCCCAAAATGGCTTCTCTCTCAAAGGCATTTCCTCCTCTTTTTTTTTGAGCTATAGTTTCTGCCTGACTCTTGGTGTACTTTTCCGTAGATTTGATCCCTTCTATTGTTCAGAAATTTCCCAAAGCCCTGGTCAGTCTCTTGTAGTTTCCAGCACTGTTATGAGGATGCGCGCGCGCACACACACGCACACACACACACACACACACACACTCTCTCTCTCTCACTCTCACTCAGTCACACAGTCACTCACACAATCACATCTCTGTTTTGATGATTTGTGAAATGTGGATGTAGGAGCCAGCAGACCTGTGAACTTTGCCTGCTCTCTTGAGCCAGGTTGTCACAACTTCTCTATGACTAGTACCCAGCATCATTATGTGACAACTGTTAGGCAAGGAGAAAGTATTTGTTGAGAGCATAAATGAATTTTTGTTTTACGCAGGTACCAACATGTGATCAAGGACCAATGATCCCTTAAATGGACTGATTTAGTACTGATTCCTGTGTTAGTGGATTATCCTTCAATTAACCACTCATAACTACAAGATATTGTGTCACTGACTACCTATGTGGGGGTAAAAATGGAGTTGCTTTAAAGGAACACATTTGCATTCTTAATCTCCATATAAATTCAGGCTAAAGGATGATTCCTTGTTGTTCATGAAGGCCTTGAAACCTCCTACCAGACAGCAACAAGTAAATTTAATGGAACTCAATTTGATGACTTGTATCCCACAAAAGGACGTGTTGGTATACATGTCAGGCACTCAGCTTTTAAAATTTCCCTTCAGAGACATGCTACCACTTAGATTTAAAGGGATACAAGACTGTTAATGGGACAGCATCAAAGGATGCTTAAAAACAACTACATGCCCAGACTACTTTGCTGAAATTTGCCAAGTTCCACTTGAGATTCACAGAACCTCTCCAGCAACCTGGATTCTAATTATTGAACCCAAACAGACCCTCGTCTCCAGCCCTGCGCTTGCTCCCGTGCCCCCACCACCAGGTGCTGCAGATGTGAGGCCTGCTGGGCCTCCCTCGGCAGCCATCTGTCAGCGAGGCCTTCGCTCCTCCAGGCAACAGGCGTGTTGATAAGAATATACACTTTCTGCAGTTGACAGACTTTGCTATTCAAAACATTGTTAAAAAAAATGGCTATAGGAATTTAATTAGCAACTTCCATTAAGAGATTAGATGAGAAGAACAAAGAGAAACCAAGGGAAAGACTTCTTAATAAAATTGGAGAAGCTGCAGAATTATTCATAGCATAAAAAAGGAAATTGAGAATCTGCTCCATGAATTGTTAGAGGTGACAGCTGTATTCTGATGTTTTCTCACGGCCTGGTTGGTCTATGACTAATGAGGCACTGTGTGAAGGGCAGAACTTCAAAGAGTAACTCTCACCGGCTGCAGCTGGTAGCAGGTGTGGCAATGGGCAGTGTTGCAATGCCAATGAACCCGTATGCTTTCAGATGTAGCCATGTGTTCCCTGGAGTTTGTGGCTAGTCGACTCAGCTCCAACATTCAGGGATTGACCCTAAATGGACCAATTGGCTTATCACCATGCCATGATCTCTGGTGCCTCCATCAGTTGCTTGACTGACTCAGAGGTGTGTGCTGGGTCCAGAGAGCCAAGAGGATATAAATGGACCAGAACAAGTCCATCCATTCTATGAAGGAAACTGACTTTGATGAGGTATTCAGCAGTATCTCTGTTATGTGTAGATGGGGAAGGGCAGATATTCAGTTCTTACGTAAGTTCAGGGGAATTGCAGAACCCATTTTGTTTATACCCATTATATTGGCTAACAAAACAAAAGGTTGGTTCAAGATCCTATGGTTGAAGACCTAAGCATGAATTTCTGTGATTTGTTTTTTTTTTTTTTTTTGAGACGAAGTCTTGCTCTGTCGCCCAGGCTGCAGTGCAGTGGCTGGATCTCAGCTCGCTGCAAGCTCCGCCTCCCGGGTTTACGCCATTCTCCTGCCTCAGCCTCCGAGTAGCTGGGACTACAGGCGGCCGCCACCTTGCCCGGCTAGTTTTTTGTATTTTTAGTAGAGACGGGGTTTCACCGTGTTAGCCAGGATGGTCTCGATCTCCTGACCTCGTGATCCGCCCGTCTCGGCCTCCCAAAGTGCTGGGATTACAGGCTTGAGCCACCGCGCCCGGCCAATTTCTGTGATTTCTTAATGCCAATGTTCTTCCTCAAGAATGTATAGTAGGGGAGCCAGGTGAAGAAATAGACCACTTAGAATAGCATTCTGGAAATCAGGCTTCCACTCAAAATGCTACCAACCATTCCTCACCAATAGCCACTTCTATCAGAATGAACTGTTTCCTCATGCCCCTGAGAGAAAAGAATGGTTTCTGCGTTACAAAGCATCTCTTGCTTTTGATTTGATTGAAAGTGTTGATAAACAGATTTAGATAAGAATCCCCAATGCCATATCAGATAGTATCAATGAAAACAACTAGCTCGTTATCCTCACTTGTTAATTGACATAAACTCAGATGTTGTAAGATTATCTTTACATTTTCTAGAGGAAGTCCTGATATCCACAGGAAATCTGAAAATACAAAGATTTATATAAACTTGGGTTTGCAGCAAAACTGACCCGTACTATAAATCTGTCAAATACATGGGTGTACATGGATTTTACATGTACATGGATTTTACTAGACAGATATGTCTAGTAAAGTTAAAATACAATTTTTATGAGATTAACTATGGCTTAGCTCCAAAGTCAAAATTACGTAAAAGATACATTAATTAATAACAGAGTCATAGCCTACATACTGTGAATACAAGATATCTCTATAATGGGTTCTAGTTACTAAAAGGTTAATTCATTTTTTTATTTCCAAGAAAAAAATAAGGCAAATTCAGGATAATGAGATAGATTGGGTGGATTTAAGTGGGGGAAAGAAAGACAGAAAATTGCTGATGGCTTTGGCAAAAGAGCCAGAGGAAATTATCATCGTTGTCTTTTGTTCTTGTGAACTCAAAGCTGTTTCTGGTAGTTGTTAGTGTAACGTGAACTAAATTGGAGAATGTGTGATTTTGGTCGTGGCTGAATGCAGCCTGGCCTACTTCGAGTGGGTCATACTGCTGCCCGTAAGCCTCTGTGGGCTAATGCAACAATGGCCTTGACCCCTTCTGGGGCTGGCACATGCTGGTGGGCTCTCTAATGCCACCACTCCCTCCTGCTTGCTCCCTGGGTCCCCTTTCTTCATCGACTCTGGAAAAAGGCCACTTTATGATGCAAGGCTTATCATTACACAGTCTTTATCATTAAGGAGGGGAATCCCTGATCTGTATTTCCACAGAAAGAAAGGGCTAGAGAAGGCCAATGGCAATAAACATTATTTTTTGACATTGTTGGTAAAAAGGAGTCCCTCTGGTCCCCCCCTTCAGTTTCCTTTTCCACACCATGCCACTGCAATAGACATCTGAAACACACCTTCCTCAGAATCTGCTTCCTTTAGACTCAGCTTCAGAACTGAGCCAACTGCCCTCCTTCCTTCACAGACCTGGGAAGCCAAAGGTGCTTTCCTGCTTCTCACTTCTGGTGTTGTGGAATGTCCCTGCTGCTCTTGAGATGTCTCTGGCTATCAGCCAGGTTTAGCTCTTGGAACCTCTTGCTACAATACCATGAAGCTTTCCCAGGCTTCAGCTCCAGACAAGAACTCATTTGTTCCTCAGTATCTCTGAAATATTTACCACAAGTCAGGCTCTCTGTTCTAGGCACTGGAAATACTGCACGAAAAAGAGAGAGAAAGAAGCCTTCCCTCATCGAACTTACATGACACTAGAGAGAGCTAGGCAACACACAAGGAAGGATGATGGTAAGCACCATGTAGTTTCCTCAGCTGAGAGAGGAAATATTGGGAATTCCTTTCAGGCACAGAGTTAAGACTTAAACCCATTGTCAGTTTATGATGGAGTGTGTGCACAAAAATTAAACACCTCCTTAGATTTTTTTTTTTAAAACAATTATGGAACAGAAAATCTTGGAATGAGGAAGCATTCTTGGCTCTTGATCTTGAGCAGTCAGAGGTGGCCAAAGCTATTTGGGGATGGAGAGGGCTATCTGATCTTTAGGGAACAGACAGCCAGCTTGTCCCCAAGATTATCCTTCGAGGAACAACACCGTCCCTCCATCCTGCAGTATCTCTTTTAAACTTATGTTTAAATAGCTATACTTAAATGATAAGGCGCTAGCCTTTCACCTGCAGGATCCTAACTGGATTCAAACTCTAGTCTTCTGGGAAATGAGTTTGGTCGTCTAAGCTGAGCCTCGTAGACAAAAGTCCTTATCTCCAAACTCCAAGCATAATTCAGCCCATCATAGCAGGACTGGAAGTCTGCTCTCGGGGACAGAAAGGGAATGAGCTGGGGTTGAAAGTAAATTATTGAAGTAGTTAAATCAATCCTGAATTCAAATCCCAACTATTTAAATGATAGTACCTTTCTGTCCAGACCACAACACTGCTTTTCAGCACTATGCTTTTTAGCTGCATTCCAAAAAGGGGGAAAAGTCATTTAGAGCAGTTAAGCCTCCAAAAATGAGGTCAAAGCTGCAAAGAAGCACAAGCATGAGCACCTTAATAAATTTAAATTTTCTTTGAATAGTTTCCTTATCTATCTCCGAAGAATACCGGACGTCTTTGCCCCATATGTGCTGCAAGCAACGCCTGTGACTTTTATCTCTAATATACTTGAAGATGTCTAAACATGTCAGAGAAATATCATGTGCAAAGATTGTGTGTTCTAAAGCAAATTTGGTCGGTTTAGAATAACATAACCAATGTTGTCCCCAAACACTCTAAAAATAAACATAGAATAGAACCAAAAAGGGACTGCAGAGGAGCCGGGCTCTGGTTTACTCTGCTTGACCCAGAAAGGAATAATTACAGGCAAGGAGCTTTGACGACTTAGCCTATTGATGAGAAATACGCCACTGAGGGGTACTTGGATTGTTTTGAATAGTTTGCTTTCCAGGTATTCAGACTCAGGCATTTATTTACCCTGCTTTGGGCTGGCTCCCACCCCTCCACCTTCCATTTATCAAGTTAGCATTTTGCTCACAATAAAATGGATGACAGTTTCATTACAGAATGGCATCACTTGTCAAACTTTGAATTACTGATCATAAAAATATCTGTTATGCTTTGAAGGATTGTTGGAGGACTTCCATATATATATATATATTTATCAGTAGGACTGTTTAGTGCAACATGCACAAGAGAAGAACAGAGATGGAGGGGGTGGGGGCGAAATCAAACCCGACTGAGGAGCCCAGGGTTTGCTGTCTCCTACCCATACAAACAAGCCTCTATCACAGCTCTAGACAGCAGAAATAAAAGGGAGCTTTTTGGCTCACAGCTATAAAAAAAATTATCATAGTGATGAAGTTCCTCAGCCATCAACAGAGCTGTGATAACGCTGTTTGATGATGATTTTCCCATGAATGTTAAACAGCCGCCACTGCGGAGGCAAAGGAGCTTATCTGCACCTAATACTGATCTCTAATTCCTGCCCTTCTTGAACCATCCATTTTCTAACAGCATTAACTGGCAAATTTACATCCCATCTTAATGCTGCTAAAGAGGACAGGAGATGAAGAGTAAATGACAGCAGTGTAATGAGGGTGGCTTTTTTCTCCTTTCTCTTTAATGGCTGAAGATTTACACAATTGTCTGTAAGCTTATATAGAGAGCTTACCTGAACCTTTTCCCAGCATGGATTCAACTTACAGGAGCTTTTGTTAACTAAACACACATAAATATTTTTAAGGAGGTTTAATAGTATGACTTCAAAAGGAAGCCAAAGGATGGAAAAAGAAAAAAATTATGAATGTCATCAATAATATAAATGTCTTAAAGGGCTAATGATTTCTGAACAAACAAGGTTGTAAAAATAATGTTCTGTTAGGGTACTACATCACTAAAAAGCTTTCAGTATATTAAAAAATGATTAATTAAGACAAAGATTTAAAGAAAGCTACATTCCTCATGCCACCAAGACCCGGGATTTCTCTGATCATGTAACATCCATCAAAATACTACCTGTTCACTAACAGGCTGTGAAGAGATAGAAGGCAATTTCAATGGTAAATCTGAATATAGGGAACTACAATAGCTAGATGTGGGAAAATCCTATTTGTGCCTCCAGATGATAAAAGGAAACCAAATAAAAATCACCATGGACAAGCCATTTAACATCACAGGCTAGAAACCTTGAAGTTGTCTTTGACTCTTCCCTCTCTTCCGTCTCCTTTATCCAATCCATTATGAATCTTGCTTTTCCTGCCTTTGAAATGTTTTTAACATTTACTCCTTCTTTCCTCCCACTACCCTAACCCATGTCTCTAGCATCTCTCAATGGAAATATTGTAGATTTCCCATTTGCCCTGCTTCTAGCCTCTGTGGGTCTTTCCATAGTATTATTAAAATAATACTTCAGCATTTTTACCATGTAATTTGACTTCAAAAATTCTATTAATGTCCCCTGCCCCCACTGCTTTCTGTAACGGTTCTCAAAGTATGGTCCACAATAATGCTTAGGCATAGCTTTAGTGAAAGATGTGCAAGACCCGTACATTGAAAACTACAAAACATTGCAAAGAGCTAAATAAATGGAGAGATGTGCCATAGTCAAGCATTACCAGAGACACTGGCAAACTTTTTCTATAAAGGGCCACATAGTAAATGTTGTTGGCTTTTGGGGCCACATGGTTTCTGTGGAATATTCTTCTTTGTTTTGTTTTTACCAGTCTTTCAAGATATGAAAGTTATTCTTAGCTCACAGGTGTATAGAAATAGGCTAGATTTGGCCTGCAGACTATAGTTTGTTGATCCTTGGATTAGAAGATTCAATATTGCTACGATGGCAATCAGATGGCGATCCTCCCAAATTGATCCATGGATTCAGTGCAATACCAACCGAAATCCTAACAAGTATTTTTGAAGAAATCAGAAAGTTAATTTGAAAATGTATACATCAAAGCAAAGGACTTAGAGTAGCTAAAACAATTTAGAAAAAGCGCAGAATTAGAGGACTCATAGTACCCCATCTGGTGACTCACCATAAAGCTATATATCAAGACAATGATGCACTAGTGTAAAAATAGATCAAGGAACAGAATAGAGAGTCTAGAAACAGATGCACGATCATAAGGTCATTTGATTTGATCAAAGATGCCAAGGTAATTTAATGGAGAAAAGACAGTTTTTGCAACAAATGGTGCTGGAACAGTGGGATATCTGTATTTACGTAAAAAAGAACCTTATAACCATTACCTCACATCATATGCAAAAATGAACTCAAATAAAAATGCTTTCAAAAAGGAATAAATTGATAAATGAGTTTCATCAAGACTAAAAACTTCTGTTCTTTAAATGATATAACTAAGATAACAAAAAGGAGAGTCACAGACAGGAGGAAAATTTTGCAAGACATAAATCCAACAGATGGCCCGTACCCAGAATATCTAAAAAACACTTACAAGTTAATAATAAGACAAACAACTCAATTTAAAAATGGGCAATTGAACAGAAATTTTCACAAAAGAAGATAGCCAATAAGCACATGAAAAATGTTCAACATCACTAGTCATAAAAGAAATGCAGATTAAAACTACAATGAAAAATCACTACACACCCACTAGAAAAGGGAACATACTGGCAATACTAAGTGTTGGGGAGGGTGTGGAGAAAATGGAACTCTCATGCACTGCAGACTGGAATGCTAAATGGTGAAGGTACTTTTGAAAACTGCTATGTCAGCACCTTGTAAAATTAACCATGTTTATAATATGTTCCAGCAATTCTACTCACAAGTATTTACCTAGGAGAAATGAAAATACACATCCCCAAAAAGAAATGTAGGTGAATGTTGATAGCAGCATTATTGTTTATAACCAAGAACTGGAAGCAGCCCGAGTATCTAACAGTTGGTGAATACAATAAAGAAATTGTGGTATATCCATACAATAAAATACTACTTAGGTAGAAAAAAGAACAAATATTAATATATGCAACATGGATAAACCTCAAAATAATCATGGGAAATGAAGGAAGACAAACATAAAAACTAAGACTGATCCTATTTACATGAAATTCTAGAAAAGATAAAACTATACTGACAGAAAGCAGATCACTGATAGCCTGGAACTAGTGGTGAGGGGAGGAAAGTGAGTGCTAAGTGGCATGAAGGTATTTTTGAGGATGAGAAAATAGTTTCATACTTTGAGATCAGTACTAAATTTCATCACACTGTACATGTAAAACTGGTAGATTTTTTCATGTATAAATAATATGTTAACAAAAAAGAAAACAGACACTAGAAATTTTCAAGTTTTGGTGTCGTATGCATAAGAAGATGATCCACGATTACCTGAAAAGACTATGAAAATACTCCTTTTTTTGACTATATATCTGTGTTAGAGTAGACTTTCTTCATATGCTTCAGCCTTATTAACATACTAAATGCAGCCAAGATATGAGAATCTAGCTGCCTTCTATTAAGCTAGACATGAAAGAAATCTGCAGATACATAGAAATAACATTCTTAGAATTTTTGTTTGTTTGGAAAATATAGTTATACTTCATGAAAGTGGTATTTTTATCATGTAATGGGTTTATCACTGTCATTTAATATTTTACTATTAAAAATATTGATGTTTAAAATTTGTTTTGGTTTTAACTTCTATATAGTAAACAGCGATAGGTAAAACCCATGTAAACAAAAGTTCTTTGGGGTTCTAAATAATCGCTAGGAGCATGAAGGGTCCTGAACCCAAAGATTTTAAGAGCTGCTGGCTTATAAGACTGAACCCAAACTAGGACTCAAAGTTCTGCATAACTGGGATATTATTATCTTAACTTCATCACCCAGGCTGGAGTGCAGTGGCACCATCACGGCTCATGCAGCCTCAACCTCCTGGGGTTGAGTGATCCTCCCAAGTCGCTGAGACTACAGGCACATTGCATCATGCAGGGCTAATTTTTTGTATTTTGTGTAGAGACGGGGTTTTGCCATGTTGTCTAAACTGGTCTTGAACTCCTGTGCTCAAGGGATCCATCTGCCTTGGCCTCCCAAAGGGCTGGGATTACAGGCATGAGCCACTGCGCCCAGTTCAATTTATTTTATTTTATTTTTTTATTCTGCAGTTTCCTCATCTGTGGGGATCAGAAAAGGATCAACTTCAATGATTTCTTGTGAGGACTGCATGAGTTTGTGCAAAGCACTTGGGATAGTACTTGGCAGATGGTGAGCTCTCGATCCATGCGAGGCGTTGTCATAGTTGTCCTTGTGACGGCTATGCTTCCCTCTCTGCTTCCCTCTCATCTCTGGAAATGCTACTTCTCCATGTTGCCCAGGCCTACTTCTCTTACCCTGAAACTTGTGTAATATAATGAGTGCCACTCAGATTTGCTCTTTTTCCGATTGCTTTATATCTGAAACTGCTTTAAAGCAAACTTTTTCTTAGTCACATTTTACTTAACACAGAACTGGACAAGCAATGAATGGTTAATAAGTACTTGTTAGTTTACAACCCTGCAGTATAGGAACAATGATAGCATCTTTATCATCTTCTTCATGGAAATGTTGTGATAATAAATATGATCAAATTTAATTTCCTTTAATGATGGAAAGATCCGTAAGTAAATCAGATCCTCTTCTTTGCTTCCCAGTGTGTCCTAGAGCCATGATAAGGCATCTTTTCAGACACCAATTATTGTTAAACGAATGCCCCTATTTAGATTTTCCCTTAATGTTCTGTATTACTTCGGTGTATTGAATTTTTCATACCTAACAATGCCATTCTGTCAAATAAACTTTTAGGGAAATAGCAAAACTTTGGCTTCATAGACTACAGGAAGATGACATTTTCTGTTGACCTTGTTAAATATGTTCTCACTTAAAATTTGTATTGTCAAGTTTCTGCCCCTGAAAGTCTCAGGAAGGAAAGAATTAATCCATAAAATTCCAAAATGAACAAGACCTCACTGGCATTTTGAAAGCATTTTTGCAACATTATTATGACTACTTCAGAGTGTATAGAATTTTTTCAGATACGGTGAACTCTAAATTTTAGCCAAAATTCGAACTTTTCTCAATGATGAGCCTAAGAAATCTTGAGGAGAATGATTTCAGATGTGCCTACCAGAGGCACAATGTGATGTTATCACACTGAATTGATTACAATGACCTGATGCACAACAGATGCAGAATATTCATTCATTTAAGAAACATACATTGAGCATTGACTATGTACTTGGAACTGGGGACATAAAGTGGGGTTTGATTCTAGTAGCAGGAGACAGCACAAATGAAAACGATTTAGTTTTCTCTCTCTGAAATGAGGTAATTCCAGATAGTGATAATTGTAATGACTGCAATAAATTAGGATGATAGGATGGAGAATGGGTCTGGAATGTTATTTGGATAGATGAGCAGAAATTGCAGCTAGTTATTTCATAACTATACAAAATGTATGCCTAATGAAAAATTCTAATATAGATTATCTCTGTGAAGAGTGATTTCATTATCTCCTTTGTACTTTTCTGTATTTTCCTAATTTTTTACTTGAACATGTACTACTTTCATAATCAAAGAAAAATTACATATACAAAACTTTACTCTGCTAGCAAGCAAATTCAAATTGTGTTCATCCTATGAAGAAAGATACTACAAGAGATCTAAAATTCTAAAGAGAGGAAACTATTATCTGTGATTTTCTATATTCATGATTCAGTTGCCTATTAAATAAGTTGTAATAAATTTGTAAATAAATTTGTAATAAATAATTTTGTAAAGCACTTAGAAGAGTGCTTAGCATCTAGTTAGTGCTATGTACATGCTACATTAATAAATAGGCAAATATGTTGAAATGATGTCCAATTCAGCTTAACAAATAACTTTGGGGAAAACTGCCACCTACAAATCTGGTTTTTAAGCATTGTGGAGTAAAAAATAATGAGCATGGCATGGTCTGAGATTCAAATTTAAGTGGGTGTCCTGTACTTATTTATTCTCTTTCTCTCTTCACCCTCCATGTCTTGCCCCCATTTTGTGAAATCTACCAGCCCAGCCTTCAAGAAACTTAGAAATAGCTCTTAACCAGAGGTAACATTAAAAAACTCAAAAAAGGAACATTAGTATCCTAGATACTAATGTGTGTGTGTATTTCTATTAGGAATTTAAAATTTCCCAACTTTCAGTGAATTATTTGTGTAGTTCAAAGGAATGATCCTTAAAAGAAATGAACACTCTCTGTAAGGCACCTTCCAGACCTGGTGGGCTGTTCCTGGGTCACGGGCTCCTTTCATCTTGCTGTTTTCTTCCACATCTGATAGGCAGTGCCTGTAAAAAGCTTTGGGCTCCTGTCCAAGGTCTCTCATGGTAGTGGCTGGAGGAACCCCAGTAGAGAGGCTGAGGCAGGTTGTTTGCAATGTTGCACCTTTGGGGTGACTGGAGTGAGCCCATCTGGGTGCTGGTCAGGCCAATGGGGGCTGTGTGTGATGGCAGGGTCAGAGCTTAAGCAAAGCACTACCCCGCTAGATGTCAAGGAGTGGATGGAGCCAGAGGCCAAGATGCCCAGGTTCTTGGAGGGCACCTGTCAGAATCCTGGTAGACCTGGAATGGGTGAGAATGATGAGGAGGTTTTGGGTAATAGCCACGAACCTAGCCTCCCTTAATGCCTGTCCACTGGATGGCCAATGAACAAGGTGGAACGACTTCCAGTTACAGGGCTCAGTAAACAATGTCTACAAACAAACATTGCTCTTTGGTCTGCTGCATCAGTGATGGTGATGACTTCCTGATGTTTTTCCTTCAGAATAAATGAAGAGTTAATGGGTACAGCACACCAACATGGCACATGTATACATATGTAACAAACCTGCACGTTGTGCACGTGTACCCTAGAACTTAAAGTATAATAACAAAGAAGAAGAAGAAGAAGAAAAGAATAAACACTTGAAAACTGGTGAGTATACATTCAGGATTTTGCTTTATAATACCATACTTTAAGACATCACAAAGTAGCATCTGCAGTTTGTCCACAACTGTTGTTTCCCATCACCCCATAGCAAAGACAACATCCTTTTAAGTTTTTTTTTTAAAATTGCTTTCTTGCTGTCAGCACCAGTTCTAAGCATCAGAGAACCCAGACATTTCCACCTGAATCTCTGTGGGCTTAGCCCTGCCTAGGTCTGCAGGTGCATTAGGAAACCCTCCCCAGGATTCAGTGAGGTTTGAAACCCAACCTCTAATGTCTAGGCACTGGAATGGACAAAGCCCTGGGCATCACATGAGTCCTTCCATCAGTCAACCAAAGGGACAAAAACCCCAGTTCTCGCAGCCCTTGTATTTAGTGGTCTACTCTTCAGGAATGCTAGGCTGCTAGTCCTGAGTTCAGACATGACTCTGCCCCTTGTTTATCCTCTGCAAATGAAGGTCACTGTACTGGTGACTCCAGGCCTTATCCAGCTTTGGATCTGTGATTCTGTGGTCTGTCCCTTGAGGACTCCTTTCAGCCAGGAGCTGCCAGTCTCCTTGTGGGTCCCTGATTTGTTTACAACCTCTTGGCAGCAAAACGACTACAGCAAATCTGGACAATACCGTTATCTCAGGGAAGAAGCAAGAAATAAGATAACACTATTCCTCCTTAGTGCAGCTGTTGAAAAGTGTTGGTGATGCAATGGACAGGGCACCTTTTAATGTCAATATTTCTGGTGAGGCTGAATGAAAGCAACTCTACTATGTGGCTTGATTTTCAGCTGGTTTTGCAAAACAACAACAACAACAAAAACAAAGCCATTTTACTGGTGAAAATCATTTTAGAAGAAAAACATAATACCTAAATCTGGGCTAAAAATATAGCATTTTTGTGGTGCATATAAAACTTTGGCATAGAAAGTAATATATAGCTGATTTGATTCACAAAATAAGCCAAAGAGATCTGTTATATGTTATAATTATCTTAGAATCTTTTGTACAATGGAAGCATGAAAACCCGACTCTCTGTGCTGTCAGAAATGTTTTCTTTCATTCCTTTTTTTTTCTCTTTTTCTAATCTTCCTTAAAATATTGGTGTGAATTAAACTCACTGAGGAGGAAACCAGTGAACATCTTCTGCAATGCAGTTATGAAAATAAGAGCAGAGTTGTTATTGCTCCCATCTGGGATGCCAGATGTTTGCAGACTGGTGTGGGAGTTGCAGTACATTTCTGACCCCAAACTCAAGACATGGTTAAATGTATTTAAAATATCCCCTTTCCTGCTTCAAACATGTCCATGCAATCGAGTAACAACAAAAACAAAAATATGAATACCTGGAGTCTGCTAAGAAGGCACGGGAAATAATCACTGGCAATGACAAGTGGCTGAATTGGAATCTCGTTTTATCTATTGTTTATAATACAAAGGAGTACAGAAAGTTGTGTCATGCAGGCTTTTGTCATTTTAATAAAACCACACCCTGTTTTACTACTGCTGAAAGCAGGAAGTCCAATAGAGGAAGCTTCCTCAGAGCTTTTGTCTTGAAACGTCAGAGATAATATAAATTTTCTTTTATTCATGTATCTAGAGGGTCAAGAGTGGACACATACAACAAAACTGAAAATACCCCATAATCAGTTGTAATATATCTCTGTCATTTGTTTAAGGCCAAGTGGTCTACCCATTTATCATCTTAACACCAGAGCCTGAAGGAAGTGCTCTCATCTGGTATCAGTCTGTTGCCCGTCACTTGTTTATTCATGATTTTAGGAGAGTAGGGCTCCCTTTGCAGCTCTGATGAGGGAGGATAGGGAAATGAGAGGTCTAGCAGAGTACTGAATTTCTGTAAACAACCCCTGGACTTCTAGAAGTTTCTTTAAGTATGAAACATTTGAGAAATGCTCCTCATAATATATGTGCAATTTGATAGGTCTATAATATGATTAGTTCTTCCAAGTTCAGAAAAAGCATATAATAATTATCTTGACCCACAATGGCATGAAATAGTTTTCATGACAGTTTGATGACAAGGATATGAAGAAAGAGTTCCTATGCTATAAAGATCATGCATCTCCTTAACTCTGTTGACAGTAAAATATGGATTTCAGCTTAGTTTTCAGCTCAGGAATATACTTTGTTGAAACAGTAGTTTTATGTCTTTCTTTTCTAAGACCAAACAGGATTACAGGTATGATTTACTGAATAGAAACTTCAAGGATTTAAAAAAATAATAATTGAACTTTAAGAAAACAAATAAATTAGAAGATAAGACTCTGTATCATATTAGGATTAATAAATTTCTTAATGTTTACATTTATAACCAGGTGCTAGTGTACCTCCCTTCTAAATTTAGTCGTATAGCCTACATAGGTTTTTTTGATGTTAATAGTTTTTACCTATGCTAGATAAAATGATTAATTTTATAAGGCAGATAATTTACTTGTACTGTACAGAATAATTCCTTAATGTATCTGCTTCGCAAGTTTGGAATTCTATGTGTAATCTTTTCTTAGAATGACCTGAGTGCGTCACAAAGCTTCCATTTTCCATCCTTTGTGATTTAAAATCAATAATTAAACACAGATACAGGGAAAGGATAAAAATATCCTTGTTTCCTTGCCTAAGAGCCTAGAAATATCTGCAGATTGCTCTAGGTCCCATTTAATCCAAAGGTTTTGTAATAAAGTTTTATTAAAAGCTAATGTTTAAAAGACTAAGTAATTCTTCTAAGCCACAATAAGGTTTTCTATTTTACATAAATAAGATGTTTATTAAATCTTTACATGATGTATACACAATATAGCAAGGCAGTTGTCTACCTCCGTTTCCTCATGTGTGAAATGAAGAATTCTAAAATTCGTACCTAATAACTCTCACATTTCACAGCTGTAAATAGTTCCCAGCAAGTAGAGAGAAAAATGGTTGAAAGAAAATTTGTATGTATGCATTTTACAATGGGCTCTGGGCCTCAGAATTAAAACCTTCTCTCCGTCATACGTATTTTCTGCATATGGACGTGCTGTCAATGTACAGAATGCCAGTGGATATTTACTTGTTTATAATCGAGGGGGTGGGGAAGTATTTCTATAGCCTCTTACAGGCTCTGCCCATCAGACTATTACTTTCATCTCACATTTTAAGCTGGAGAAGACTGTTGCTCATTTCCCTTGTGGATAGAGTCAGGAATAAGAGCATGACATCCAAGAACTCAACTACCAAATCTGAAACTCATTCGGGGGCTGTCCTCAACAGATGCCTTAGCGAGAGCTCCTAAGTGGAGCCAGGGAAGGGTGGAAGGTTAGGTCACACTGCAAGGAGCTTGCCAAAGAGTCAGCACCACAAGCAAGAAAAGGCCCCTTGGATTTATTGCTTGGGTATGGGGTCTGGTTCTTTCTCTGGGGTCTGCAGAAAAAGTATTCCCTCTGGCTTTTTCCTAGAAGAAACCACCGACTCTTGGTATACAGGAATGCAGAGGAGCCATTTGACCCTTTGGATGTATTTGCATTTGGACGTTGCAAAGGCCAACAGGCCTTCAAGGGGTGAGGACCAGCAAAGGGTGGGCACCAGCTGAATCCTAACTCTGATGCTTACCAGCAGCGAGGGCTTAACACGAGTTTACCTCACTTTTGAGGTAAACGTTGAGGTTTTCATCTCAACGTTCTCATCTGTAAAATGGGGACACAATTTACCTCCTCATGAGCTTTAGGGAGGAAAGGGGCTATTACAAATGATCCAATTGCCCCCTTCAGGGCTCTTTTCCCTAATGGGGTGAGTCCTTGCCCTTCCCAAACCCACCCAATTACTGGCTGATCTTCTTTCATTCTCTGGTTCAGATTGTTCTTTTTCTTCTACTCACCAATTGAACTAGTTTTACTGATCTTAAAAACCATTTTCTGGGCTATACTGCCTCTTCACACTATAATTCTCACTTGCAACCTTTCCTTCAGCACTAAACTTATCAGGACAGAAATAATCTATCTCTTCTGCATCTACCAAGTGCCACTTCAGTACTCAACAACCTGGCTTCCACCTCCATCATGCTACCCAAACCGGCAGTCAGGCTAACTTGACATCTGCAGGTCATTGTGAGATAAATAGCCACACAAAAATATTTATACACACACAACACATACACACACATGTGTTAGCGTACAAACATATTTCATTTTTCCAGCAACTGAGAGGTTCTAGAAGCAACGGCACCTCAGTAGCAGTGAGCTCACCAAGTGCCTAGATACTGGTTTTCAATACCATTCTCTAACAAAAGGAACCAGGTCTCCTTAGAGGAAAGGCAAATTTTAGAACTGGGGCAAGAAACAGACGAGGTGACTATGGAGCATCTTGTAGTGCCCAAAAGTAAGTGTCTTACTGAGTTCAGGCTGCTATAACAAAAATACCATAAGCTGTGTGGCTTAAACAATAGATAATTTTTTTTTCACAGTTCTAGAGTCTGGGAAGTCCAAGATCAGAATGTTGGCATGGTAGGGTTCTGGCGAATGTGTTCTTCCTGGCTTGTAGAGATGTCTTCTCATTATGTCCTCACATGGGAGAGAGGGGGGAAGCAATTCTTATTAGGGCACTAATTCCATCATGAGGGCTCTATCTTTGTGACCCAATTACTTCCTAAAGGTCCTATCTCCAAATACCATCACATTGGAGATTAGGGTTTCAGCATGTGAGTTTGTGGGGGACACAGGCATTCAGTCCATGCCAGTAAGGAAGTAATTAAGAAAAAAGAAAACCTCACAATAAGAGTGATATGTCAAAGAGACAGAGGAATAAACTGAAAAAAATTCTGCAAAGCTGAAATAATTTAAGCAACAAAACAAATAAATTGGTTGAATTATAACCCACAGTATAAATAAATATCTATACTGATCTAAATGACTATGTAAATAAATAAGTGGGGGAGAAATCTCACATGCAATAGAATTCCAAATAATTTCTGTAGATACTCTCCCCTCAAGACGGTGGAGCATAATTTCTCTTAAGTATGGGTTGTGCCTAGTGACTTCCTGCCAACGAGCACAGTATGAAAATGGGAAAAAAAGATGAACTTTACAGGAATGAAACCTGACAACCATGACCTCAGTTGGGTGACCCAAGTTAACATGTATAGTAATAAGTTCTGTTGATAGCATGTGCCCTTAATATGATGAGAACAGCACTTTACCTCTGTGGGTTTTTCTTTCAAACGTCCATATTCCCAGTCTAATCATGTGGTAAAATATCAAATAAATCCTAGTTGAGGAACATGCCACAAATACCTGACCAGTATTTCTCAAAACTGTCAAGGTCATCAAAAACAAGAAGAATCTGAGAAACAGCCAAGAGGACCCTGAGGTGATAAGATGACTAAGGTGTCCTGGATGAGATCCTGGAAGAGAAAAAGCACATTAAGGTAAAAACTAGGAAATAGGGCCAGGCACAGTGGCTCGTGCTTGTAATCCCAGCACTTTGGGAGGCCGAGGCGGGTGGATCATGAGGTTAAGAGATCGAGACCAACCTGGCTAACACGGTGAAACTCCGTCTCTACTAAAAAATACAAAAAATTAGCCAGGTGTGGTGGCGGGCGCCTGTAGTCCCAGTTACTCAGGAGGCTGAGGCAGAAGAATGGCATGATGAACCCAGCAGGCGGAGGTTGCAGTGAGCCAAGATGGTGCCACTGCACTCCAGCCTGGGAGACAGAGCAAGACTCTGTCTCAAAAAAAAATAAAAATAAAAAAGCAAAAACAACAACAACAACAAAAAACAACTAAGGAAATAGAAATAAAGTATGGACTTCAGTTAATAGTAACATATCCATGATGGTTCATTAGCTGTAACAAATGAACCATGCGAATGTAAGATGTTAAAGATAGGAAAAGTTGGGCAAAAGAAACCAAAGAAGATCCAAGAGGAGTGCATGTTGTAAGATCTCATTTACACAAAGCTGAAAAAATAACAAAAGTAATTGATGATTTTAAAAGTCAGGATAATGATTCCATTTGGGGAGAAGGAAGAAGGTAATGATTGGGAGGGACCCAAGGGGGTTTCTAGGGAGCTGGGGATGTTAATTTTTTTAAGCTGGTTGTGGTGACATGGGCACGTTCACCTGGTGATAATTCATCTTAATGTTGTCCTTTCCAAATGGGCAAATTCATCTTCAAATACATGAGAAGTTAATTTAAAAGATACTTTTGAATTCAATGACTATTATCTTTAGTAAAACTGCTCTAAACAATTTTTCTATTTAATGTGTATTTTAAAAGTAAATTTTCATCAGAAATAAGACAAGAATGTTTACTTTTACCACTGCTAGACAATATTGTATTGGAAATTATAGCCAGAATAATTAGAGAGGAAAAAGAAATAAAAGGCATCCACATTGGAAAGGAAGAAGTAAAACTATCTCTATTCACAGAAAACATGATCCTATATAAGGAAAATCTCAAAGAATCCACAAGAAAACTAAAGCTAACAAACAATTCAACGAAGTTGCAGAGCACAGGACAAACACACAAAACTCACCTATGTTACTATGCACCAGCAATAAACAATCTGCAAAGGAAATGAAAAAAGCCATTCTGTTTACAATAGCATCTAAAAGATTAAAATACTTAGGAATAAATTTAACCAAGGAGATGAATGACTTGTACAATAGAAACTATGAAATATGACTGAAAAAAGTCAAAAGATCTAAATAAATGAAAGCACATCCAGTGTTCATGGGTTTGAAGACAATACTACTAAGATGGCAGTGCTTTCTAAAGTGATCTACAGATTCAACGTAATCTCTATCAAATTCCCAAGAGCCTCTTTTTTTGTTTTTGCAAACTCTCAAATACATATAGAATTACAAAAAGCACCAAATAACCAGAACAATCTTGAAAAAGAACAGAGTTGGAGGTATCACACCTCTTGATTACAAAATATACTACAAGGGTACATTAATCAAAACAGTTTGGTAATGGCATAGGATAAATTAATGGGATAGAATTAAGAGTCCAGAAATAAACACAAACATCTATGGTCCACTGACTTTTGATAAGGATTTCAACTTCATTCAATGGGAAAAGAACAGTTTCTTCAACAAATGGTCTTGGGACAGCTGGATTCCTACATGTAAAAGAATGAAGTTGGGCACCTACCTCACACCATACACAAAAGTTAATTCGAAATGGATCAGTGACCTAAATATTAAAACCAAAGCCATGAAAGTCTTAGAAGAAAATATAGGAGTAAATCTTTTCAACCTTAAATTTCAGAATGTATTCTTAGATATGACCTAAAAACACAAACAAAACAGGAAAAATAACATGTTGTACTTAAATTTAAAACTTTCATTCATCAAAGTACACCATCAAGAAAGAGAAAAAACAACCTATAGAATGGGAAGTATTTGTCAAATGTGTAGGTGACAAAGATTTAATATCCAGAATATAGGAATAATTCCTAAAATGCAGCAGCATCACAACCCAGTTAAAAAATGGGCATTTTCCCAAAAAGGATATACAAATGACCAATAAGCACATGAAAAGATGTTCAACATTATTAGTCATTAGAGAAATGCAAATCAAAACCACAATATATCAATACACCTCAACTGGAATCACTAAGCAAAACAAAAACAGAGAACAAGGGTTGCAGGATGTAGAGAAATTGGAACCCTTCCTTGTGCATTGCTTGAGGAAATGTAAAATGCTGAAGTGTAGCTGCTGTGGAAAATAACTTGGTGGTTCCTCAGGACAAAGAGTTACCATATGTATTTGTCTTCTTGGACTGCCATGCAAAATACCACAGACTGTGTAGCTTAAACAAGATAAATTTATTTCTCACAGTTCTGGAGGCTGGGAAGTCCAAGATCAAGGTACCAGTTGATTCAATTCCCAGTAGGAGCTCTCTGCTTGGCTTGCAGATGGCCACCTTCCCCCTGTGTCCTCACACGGTGGAGAGAGAGCTCTGGTGTATCTTCCTCTTCTTATAAGGGCACTAATCCCACTATTAGGACCCCACCCTCACAAACTTATTAAACCTAATTACCTCCTAAAGGCTTCATCTCCAAATACCGTCACATTGGGTGTAGGGCTTCAACATACGGATTTTGGGGTGGCACAATTTGGTCCCTAGCACCATATGACCCAATAGTTCTACTTGAAGGTATATACACAAGAGAATTGAAAACAATGATTCTGGGCGGGCCTGGTGGCTCATGCCTGTAATCCCAGCACTTTACGAGGCTGAAGCAGACATATCGCTTGAGTTCAGGAGTGAAATCCTGTCTCTAAAAAATAAATTTAAAAATTAGCTGGGCATAGTGGGGCACACGTACAGTCCCAGCTACTCCGGAGGCTGAGGTGAGAGGATTCCTTGAGCCTGGGAGGTCACAGCTGAGTGGAGATCATGCCACTGCACTCCAGCCTGGCTGACGGAGTGAGACTGCTAAAAACTAAAAAGATTCAGTAGACTCTCGTATACCAGTATTCATTGCAGCATTATTCACAATAGTCAAAAGATGGAACAACTCAAGCGTCCTTCAAGAAATGAATAAGCAAAAGGTGGTATATACGTACAACAGAATATTATTCAGCCATCAAAATGAATAAAGTTCTGACACAAGGTTGAACATGGATGAATCTTGAAACCATTATGCCAAGTGAAATAAGCTAGACACAAAAGGACAAATGTTGTATGATTCAACTCAAATGAAATGTCTAGAATTAGGTAAATTCGTAGAGAAAGAATGTGGATTAGAGGTTATCAGGGGCTGAGGGTGGGGGCGGGAGATGGGGAGTTATTGCTTAATGGATACAGAGTTTCTGTTTGGGGTGATGAAAAGTTCTGGAAAAAGATAATGGTGATGGTTGCACAACACTGTGTACGTAATTAATACTACTGAATGTACACTTAAAAATTGTTCAAATGGCAAATTTTATGTTATATATATCTTACCAAAATAAAACGTTTGTAAAAAGTTTGTATGTTAGAATTGTCTAAAGAGAGAGAAAAACAGTAAATTATCTATTATAAATTTTTATTCAACTAATTTTGGGGCCAACCCATTGCTAAATTGCATGATAGATCATATATTCTCTCTCTCTCTCTTTCTCACACACACACACACACACACACACATGCACGCACACACACATGATGGTTGCACAACATTGTGGATGTAAATAAAGTCCCTGCATTATACACTTTAAATAATTAAAACAGCAAATTTTTTATGTTATCTATATTTTGCAGCAACAAAACAGATAAATAAAATCGTAAAGATTAGGGAGATGAGAGAACTTGCAAATAAGTAACTGGCGGAAATGGGATTCAAACCCAGGTCCTTCTGATTCTATGGTCTTTATTTCTTAGACACATAAGACCTAAGTTAAACCGTACAGAACTATCTTTCATCTAAAATGTTGAAGCCAAGAAGTAACAGAACAAAAGTGACCTTTACCTAAGATCATCCTGATGGGATAGATAGGTGTGGAGACAGAGTGGACCCCAGAGATCAGCTAGTACAATAATGCAGGGAAGAGAAAACTAGAGTCTAGACTGGAGATGTAGTTGTGTGCACGGAGAGGAAGGGGGTGAATACAAATATAGTTCAATGGAAGTAATGACAGTGCGTAGTGATAGCTGGGAAAAGATAGTGAAGGACAGAGAAAGTCTAATCTGGGAAGACAAGAGCACTGTGCTGCTGCTGGCAGTAACGAAGTATTTGAAGAAGCCTTCTCATTATCCTAACATACCCAGGATTGTGTTCTCATCCCCTAACCAGATGAATATTAGTGTCACCAACAAAACTGAGCTTAGTATAATTGGCTCTTGGGCACTAGATGTCTGAGAATACAAACCCCTCTACAGACTGTCTCCCTTCTATGGAGACAATGATTAAGTTAATGCGTAATCAGTGGGGACAGAGGAAGGGGAGAAGACAAAGGTAAGACACAAAGGATGTACTTTTCTATATTTTATCCAAATTAAATCAATGATAATGGATATTCTCACCTAATTTTATTGTCTTATCTCTCCAAGCACAAAGTTCAAAATGCTACCTACCTTTTGCCAAGGAACCCAGGTTTTGTTGGTCTCTTTGCATATAGACTATAATCTAAATATAGCTAAAGACACAGGCACCTAACAGGACATGTGAGTACTAATAGAGAAGGAAGAAATGTAAGGTCAGGATAGGGTAGGGCTACTAGGGGGAGGATTAAATTCCCACCTGCCTACATTCTCTGGCTTTGGATGCTATTTCTGCACATCTGCTGCTAGGAGAGAAGTTATAGTCTTCTTCCATAATGGCTGCAGCTGAAGTTAAGCTGACAAATTATCTTCCACAGCCCATGGAGAACCGGCAGAGCTATCTAGAGACACAAAGACTCTGACACGCTATACTCCTCGGTTCTCACATTTTCCCCCAAGAGACCGAAACGATAGAGTTTTAGAGAAGTTGCCAGATTTATATATTCTAACAAGCCAAAAAAAAAAAAAAAAAACCCAAAGCAGATCTATTAATTCAATGAGAATTTTACATCCTTATGTGTTTAATTGCCATCTCTTAGGAAGTTCAGGACTTTCTCATTACAGGAAAGGAGTATATTGAAGCTAAAAGAAGATATTGCTAAAAATATAGCACAGAAGAGGTTTCTGAAGCATACCTCATGTAGGTATATAGTAAAACAACAGACATGCAAATATAAAGGTTTCTTGGGCTACCACAAAGCATTAGAATAATGAAATCAGTTTAAATGTTAATAACACTTAGGAAAGTAGCTAGAACTGTAATGATTTTATTTAATCTCATAGACTCTAAGCATCTTGAGAGCATTGACCACATTAAGTGAACAGTCATATTCACTGTTGGCATCTCCAGTGTCTAGCACAGGCATATGGTAGGTGCTCAACTGAATTTGCTGAATGAATGAATAGTAATACCACTAAAGTTGACTTTAGCAATGTTATAGAATCATTCTAACTGCATTAGGGAAAATGGTACTTCACATTGGAGTAATATAGGAGGATTTTAATGTATTATTGAAAAAAATGTAACTTCAGTGCAAAGTTGCTATAGCTGTGAATTTGAATCTAAAATAATTACACCTCTAAGCGTTTTAAAGTTGCGTGGCAAGTTTGAGGCCGATGTGAACTGGCTACTCATTTAATTTGAAGGGAGTGGAAAGAAATTAGAAATTACAATCTGAACTACTTCTCAAGGTTGCATCTCTCTTTCCATCTCATTCCACCTCACTTTTTTAAAAATTGATTTTGTCCTGTCATTGTGCTTACCCAGTCTGACTTGTAGGAGGGTTCCAATATTTCGGGTTACGTTTGCCTAGATATGGCCAAATCTCTCCAATTTTTGGTGTGCCTGACATGAGTCAGAAGTATTTCAAAACTATCTTCACATACTCCATTAAGGAGTATCTTTTATCCTGGGTCACACGTCCTATGCCCTCAGTCACAGATGGCGCAAGTGACATGATCTTTCATGGCCACACATGGTAAATGGTCGTGCACGTAGGAATCCCTAGGGACCACATTAAAATACAGATTCTTGCTCAGGAGGCCCCAGGGTGGGGCCAAAATTCTGCATTCCTAACCTGCCCTGTTTTGAGGCTGGTATTGCTTGTCTACAGGCCACACACATTGAGTAGAAGGGTGGGTTTTACATGTCTGATTTCTTTCAGCTGTACAGGGTGTATGAAATGCTATAATACTCAATCTCCTAGACTGAAACAATTTTGAGTCAGTGACACTGCTCCTTCCCCACCTCTAGAATTTTCTTCCAAGTCTCAACTCCAGCCATGAGCTCAAAGACCATCCCTAATCTTGTTCGGGGCTACGCTGCAGCTCTGTGGCAGGTGGTTATCTTCCATTACCCTCCGGGGTATGAAGTTTCCCTCCTGTCTAACCCTTGTGAATTAGCGATTGTTTCCCTGTCTTGCATTGACTATGCCAAAATCTCCCACAACTTGGATCCTATGGACCTTTACGTTCCAGTCTCTGGAAGCCTGACCCTTGATATTGATCCATTTCATGTTTCTGCATCATTTCATAAGCTCCCTGTTAAGCTCCATTATTCACTTGTGGTGACAATTTTGGACCTGGAATCAATCATGCTATCAGTTGTGTGAACTGGTTGCACCGCCCCTGTCCTGGTCAGAGCCAGGAGAAAGTCTCCCCTGAATGTCGAGCTTCCTACTTCACATGCCCATACCACTTTTGCCCTCCTCCAACCTGCAGCTGGCATGGTATTTTTGAAATATGAATCTAATGACCTCTGTCTTTCTCTCCACCCAGGAAGGCAGATTATTTCCTCATTCTGTCCCTGTGCTGTTGAGTGAGTTTTTCTGATCCACCCTTTGAATGTCTCAGCTTCGGGAAGGGGGTTCAGCTACTACTTCTTACCTGCTACAGCCCAGAGCTTCATCATCTCCTAGCTAAGCCTTGGGGTTACTGAGATCAATAACTCCTACAAGGCAACCAGGGTGTAGCTCACTGCTTTACTCAGTTCTTTCATCAATTCTAGCAACTAAGGGTTTCCCATTTTTAGGATTCTACTATGTAGCAAAGAGGATATTTGTCATTCTGTATCCAGCATTTCCAGGAGTTTGGGCAGGGCTGTTTGCTGGCTGCCTACTCCTCTCCCTCTCCGGAACCCCCTCGCTCTCTGTCCTCATCCTACAGGCCCTCTTGCATCTCCTCCAGGGTTCAGTTCCTCATTCGATTGTTTAATGCTGGTCTTTCCCCTGGGAAGGCTCTCTCTATTCAAGCTTCAGATCACAAGCAAAGGTCAATTACATAAGAAATATTCCCTAATTGCTTCCTAAGTCTAGCTTCTCTCTTACCTGTTTCCATAGTTCCCTGTTCTTCTGAAATAGCACCTGTCACAACTGTACCTAGTAATGTGTGCCTCCTCCTCTGAAACCTAAAGCAGGGGCTACAGCAGTCTTGTTCCACACTGGACATAGTCCCCATAGCACAACATGGGAAATAATGAAAGCAAGTGTCCAATGAGATCTTTCTGTATGCCTTACCCTGACTCTATCAGTATCCCCATTTCTCAAATAAGGAAACAGAAGGATAAAGACATTAAGCAATTTGCCCAAGGCCCAAAGCCAGCACTCAGCAGATCTGAAATACAGTCTGGCTCCAGAACCTACTGCCTTATCCTCTGTTTTGGTAATACATGATTGTTGCTCAGTAAATTTGTGTGGAATGACTCTTCCTGAGAGTCCATGGGCTCCTGCACTCTCAGCCAGAGCCAGGCCAAACATGTCTCGTTTCTTCCTTTTGCACCACAGGTACTTCCCCAGGGATCCTCTGTATATGTATTTCCTCGGTGAGGAGCCCCAGGGGCTGAAGCTCATTTGCATGGCAAATGTGGCTGGCAAGCCCTGAGCTTGGTTACCGGTAACTGGTCATTGGTCACTGGTCTGCCTCTACCCCAGGTTTTCTATGAGAATATACTTAAGTGATATATAGAAGGGACCTTCCAGAATGCCACAGCTACTGAATAAGGCAGATTCTGGTCAGTCAGTCTAGGGTAGGGCCTGAAATTCTGTGTTTTAACCCCGTCCCAAGTGATGCTGATGGTGCTGGTCTGCAGATTTTGAGTGATCAGGAGCCAGAGCAACATATTCCTCTGAGCTTTCATTTCCTCGTTTATATTTGGAACTAATCCCACCTACCTTGCAATATTAAAATAAGAATAAAAAAATGTGTATAAAGTACCTGGTCTTGTAATTGGAACATATTAGGTGCTCAGTTAATCGTCTGGTTGCTTTTCCCATTTTATTTTTTTAAACATAAGTCAGAATCAGATCTGGAAGGATTTTATCATCTGACATTATAATATTTCCACTGGGTAATTAAAACACATGCATACACACAGAGAGCTCTTAAATAATGTTTGTAAAAAAGGAATCCAAACAATGCATTTAAAATATCCATCTAACATTAGGTAGTGTGTTAAAAAGTAGTCATCTCACCCCTTTGAAACTTAAATTCACTCCCCAACCACCTAACCGGATGTTCTCAGCTTGACTATTAAAAGCTAATGATGAATCAAGTTAAGAAGGAACTCTCATTGCTTCTGGGTTCTCACCATTACTGCAAATCCGTAAATTGCCCAGAACTACAGCTTTGAAGGCTGTTCGCTCCTAAGATTTCTATTATGAATTTGTACTTAATCTTTGATCCTGACATATCTTTAAGGCTTCCTATTTAACTATTTACCAGATCCACCATTAAAAGCCCCTGTGAACCAGCCCTCTCCGTGACTGCTGTCCATTGCTCTCTTCTCTCTGCGTGTGTCTGTGGCTCCTGTCTTCCTGGGACCCTGCTGCCTCCACCTGCCGCTGTTCTGGGGGACTCTATAATGGACTGATTGAGGAACTTCTCTTGGTCTGGAACTCAGTTACTGACATTTTGACTGACACCAAGCATGAAAATCACATTACCCTGGTTGTATAAAACCTTCACTGGCTACCTGTAAAGTACAGGATTATGTGTAAAGTCCTAGTTATTAACTTACAAGTCCTTAAATTGACTTGGGTTTGAATACCTCAGAGACATTCTGGAACCATACATCCCCAGTCGTTTTCTTTGGTCTCACTCAATTGGATTAGTTCTTTTTGGCTGAAGACATTGAGCTACGGGGCATTTTTAATGTTTGCTCTCTACTTATGGAATTTATTAACCATGGAGGTCAGGCTGTCTTACTCTCTGTCAAGCTTTCAGTTCAAATTTAAGAGGTACCTTTTCCAGATTGTTGATTTGGTTAAATAAGCCATAAATCGATCCATCGTTGTTTAGGTTTTGGAGCACTGTTCTTCTTTGGTATTTTTATGAATCTTCTCTAAGAGTACGTTTGACATGTCACAATTAACTTTTATATTATTCCACTTAACAACTTTTTTCCCCCCACATACTGGCTTGAAACACTGTCAAAGTGAATTTACTAATTAAATGCTTTGCATGACATATTACCTTTTCTCATCTGCTTCAGAAGGATGTCACAAGGACAACGAGATGTTATATGTGAAAGTACTTGGATTGTGAAATATCAGGTTTTAAATTCAATTACGTACATATATTCACTTTATTTTGGTTATTCATCAATCACTCCACTGTTAGGGTGCTCAAATATTAATTGTTGAATGGTGAATGAACGCCAGACCCAAAGGGAATGCAGGTATAGGTCACAGATTTCTTGAGCAAATTTTAATCTAGCCTCTTTTAATAAGACATAAATATGTCTAAAGTTAGCTAGCAATAAAATCTTTAAAAAGCAGACTGAGACAACATAGAAAAATATAGCACTGGATACTGCACAATTAATGGCTGAATATACTCTAAATTACAACTCTGCAATTTCCAAGGAGAGTGGAGTTCCCTCAGGCTGGGGAAGCAGCGGGGAAAAACTGGTTGTGAGAGGTTGGATTTTCGTTGGAGCCACATGGACATGTAGCAATGGAATAGGCAGCAAAGAGATGGGGTATTACAAGATGATGAAATAATGGCAGGAAACAACAAATCACCATGGTTTTATTTAAGTTGGAGGAGGGGCATATACATTAAACCCACTTGGCTAGAAGTTGATTCAGAGAAAAAGATAGTAAGTAGGGCTTTGTTATACGTTTAAGTTACCAAATTAATACGTTTCTCTCTCTTTTTTTTCATGAGGAGGAGATACTTCTTTCATTTTTCTGAAGGTTGCAAGACACTTGGTTGGGGTCAGAGAGATGGGGTAGGAAGGATGGGGACATGAGGAAATTTCTTTGGGGAAGTAGAAATAGACTCAGTTGATGGTTGTGTTTCCTTTTTTGTTTTGGCTTCTGTGTTTGAGCACAGGTTGGTGAGACCAGGGAGACAAGGCATGAGATCCAATGCTGGAACTCAATTGCTAAAAGCATCACTTCTGCAGATATCTAAACACATCAAATCTGCCTAAAAGGTCTCCCATGTCAGTCACTGAGTCTGGTTTGGGAAGAAATGTATTCTCAACATAGTGTAAGAAAGCCTGGTCAGTTCAATCCAATCCAACTCAATTCAATTCAACAATAATTACCATGGCTTTCTGTGCTGTGTCATCATTGTTGCTGCCATCTGGAGGTAAAGGTAGGTGGCAGAGCTTAGAATCTACTTACAAAGATAAAGTTCACACCCAGGAAACATTTACTTATGCAGCTTAACATTAAGCTTCATACCCAGGAGACAGAGGCTGAGAAGTATAAAGATTAGCACTAAGTGTTGTCCAACGGCACTCCCAGAATTCAGAGCAGGGACTGAGGAGGAAAAGAAAGGATTTGGGGGCTGGATGCGGTGGCTCACTCCTGTAATCCCAGCACTTTGGGAGGCTGAGGTGGGCGGATCACGAGGTCAGGAGTTCGAGACCAGCCTGGCCAATATGGTGAAACCCCGTCTCTACGAAAAATACAAAAATTAGCCGGGTGTGATGGCATGCACATGTAGTCCTAATTACTCAGGAGGCTGAGGCAGAAGAATCCCTTGAACCGGGAAGTGGAGGTTGCAGTGAGCCAAGATCGTGCCACTACACTCCAGCCTGCATGTGACAGAGCAAGACTCCATCTGAAACAAAACAAAACAAAACAAAAGACAAAAAAATGGACTTGGGGAGAGAAAGTCCTGAATTGTCTCAGTGGAGTGGGAGTGTCACCACCCAAAGTGTGGTCCTTGGGCCAGCAATGCCAGCATCCCTTGGAAACTTGATAAAAAATTCAGACCCCCAGGCCCCATCTCAGACTGACTAAATTAGAATCTGCATTTTGGCCGGGCATGATGGCTCACATCTGTAATCCCAGAAACTTGGGAGGCTGAGGCAGGAGGGTCACTTGAGCCCAGGAGTTCAAGACCAGCCTGGGTAATATAGTAACACACTGTCTCTACAAACTTACAAAAAAATTAGCCAGGCAAAGTGGTGCATGCCTGCAGTCTCACTACTTGGGAGGCTGAGGTGGAAGGACTGCTTGAGCCCAGGAGTTTGAGGTTGCAGTGAGCTATGAACATGCCATTGCACTCCAGCCTAGCTAACAGAGAAGACCCTGTATCAAAAAAATGAAAAGAAAAGAAAAGAGAGAGAGAGAGAGAAGGAAAGACAGAAAGACAGAAAGAAGAAAGAAAGAAAGAAAGAAAGAAAGAAAGAAGAAGAAAGAAAGAGAGAGAGAGAAAGAAAGAAAGAGAAAGAAAGAAAGAAAATAAAAAAGAGTCTGCACTTTAACAAGACTCTACGTGGCTCATGTGCATGTAGGAAGCACTATGTCAGAAGACCCCAGCCCACCTGTGAAAGATAGAAAGCATCAAACAGGAACTCTGAGGAAAAGAAACTCAGGCCCGTGGGGTGCCCAATTGTAGCTGTGTACTCCCCAAGTCTCTCCCTCTGCCAGACCTCCTGTACTTTAATGGACCTTACACAGCACATCCGAGGACAGGGGAGGCTGTGAAAGCAAGGAAAGTGCCACTTAATGGCCAACCATGTTGAAATATATTCCCGAGTTTTGATGGAAATGTAGAGATATTTAGAAGGTGGGCACAGGCTTGGGAGCAGACAAGGATTGAAAATGCCCTCTTCAGCAGGTTTGGGTCTGCACATAAGTGTCTGCAGGTATGGATTTGATCCATTGCTTTCAAAAGTAAAAAAAAAACAAAAAACAAAAACCTATACACACGCCAAAAAAACCAAAAAGCCAACAAACAAAAACCACTCACCTCCCTGTTTCTGTCATATCTGTCATATGAGTTCATGCTTGCCTGGTTTGAATTAAACTAGTTCATTATGTGGCAGGGAGAGAATAGACGTTTTAATAGAATGGGCAAAACCTAAGCCACAATGTCCAGCAGAACAGGCTAGAAGTTAACAGCTATGCCGTGGCTTTCTTCATGTGAAAAGGGTTCCTCATGCCTAGAATTAACAGTGCAATTAAATAGCTCTACAGAACATTTTATAACTCCTTCCTTCCATCTTTCTATACGCTTTAAAAAATATAATGTGGTTTTCATGCAAACCGAAACCAGCTAAAAGATTGCCGAGGCCAAGATGTAATTGAAGACGGCATTTAAGCCTTTGTGTCTCCTTTGTCTCCTGAGATATCATCATAAAATAAAATACTTCATCAGGTAATATTTTCTTCATTATTCAACATCATAATTCCAAAGGAAAAAAAGATAATTAGACATATACAGTGCTGTCGACACATAGTTTATGAGGAGCTTCTAGTTAATTAGTTATGGTAAAAGGTTTCTATATAGTCATAATTACTTTAGATTTCAGAAGAAAAGAAGCAAACATACATGTATTTTATTTTACCTGGTGACAAGTTTATCAAAGTGATGCTGATGTTTTGATGACCCTTCTGCACCTTCTTCAGACTTCCCAGGATAGAATGCAAAGTGTCAGGAGGGGATTTTAACAGCACAACTAGTGTTAACTTTGACAGGAGCTACACATCTAAAATCTTTACACATCGTCTTGCTAGATTCCGTAAGAAAATATCATCTTCTCTGTATCCTGAATTTCCTTTAACATCGATGGAAGACTTACCTATGAACTAAAGAATGGTTACAGTAATTTTGTTTAACATCTAAGATGGGCCAGCTTCGTGGGAATACTTCTCCCTTGCTAATTTCTGGGGTCAGCTACTGAAGCAAAAATCATGGCAAAAAAAATACTGGGAAATGTAGCATTCTATAATTTGTTTGTTTAAAACAAGTTTAACAGCACCATGAGACAGAGTGAGAAAAAAAATAGAAATTTAAAAAAGTTTAATTTATAAAAACTCTCTCTCTTTGTTTTACCAGGTATTTCTATCAAATGTCAATCTAATTAAAAAATGAAGATAACTTCAAAGTAAGATTGGTATCCTTGGTTTTGCCCTTTGTGTCAGGAGCAGTTTCAATGATGTCTTAGCTGAGGGAACAGCCAGATGACATCTGTCCTGTCCTACACCCACCTGGGTGCCCCAGAGCACAGGTTCTCCAGTTTCTAGCAATGCCAATCCCTCAGAGAGAGAATTAATCAGGTAGCAACATGCTCTGGATTGTTGATTTCCTAAGATGTCCCATGGCTGATGTATGCCTGGGATACAATCAAGGTGTATACAACTATGGGGCTAGAATGCAATTTTCCTCAATCCCCGTTGAGTGCTTTATTTATTAGAACAGAAGATGGAAACCCGAGATAGAGGCTAAGAAGGCAAATGGGCTGATTTTCTACGGCACCATGCAAAATGCTAGTGTCACCTTACCCACTGAAAGTTGCCAGCTGGTCAACTCCAGGAGTTGATGGGAGGCTGGTGCTTCTCTCTACTTCTGCCATATTATCTGATGGCACAACACGTCTAGACAGAGGACCACCTTACTGAGACTTCCCGGATATGCTTGTTCTCCTCGCCCACCTGACTGGTCTTTTGTGATGAATGGCAAGGCTTTCACTGCTATGTCTTTTTTTTCTTTTTTCTCTGTAATCCTCCCTGCATGGTTTCTGTTTCTAACATTATTCTCCAGGATGGTAACATATTTTTCTTGGATAAGGCAGTTAGAGACCTCTTCATTTTCCCAGCCAGAGAAAAATCAGTCTGAGTATTCATCACCTCCAGTATCCCATCTACTTTTTTAAGTGAACCAAAAAGGAGAATCAATTCTTAGTCTAGGTTTCAAGTTTGCCAAATGCAATTCTACAATATGCTGATATATTACATAGGAATCATATTAGTAAACTATGGTTTTCATAGCCGAAATGAAGAAAGTGACTGACTAAATTATATTTGATTGGGGGCATAGAGGGCCTGAATAAGTAAGATCAAATAATTACTGGGTTGTCATTAACGTGATTCGTATCCTGCATGCTTATTTCCACCCTAAATCTAAACATATGAGTTATGTCCCAGACATGAAATTATGACACAGAGTTATGCCTGAGAAAAGAAGAGCCATCTTTAACCTCATTTCTTTGAGATAATGAAGACGGTATTTACTATTTCTATGGTTTTTTTTTTTTTTTTTTTTTTTTTGGGACCAGGTCTCATTCTGTCACCCAGGCTAGAGTGCAGTGGTGTGATTGAAGCTCACCATGGTCTTGGCCTCTGGGGTTCAGGGGATCCTCCAGCCACAGCCTCTCAAGTAACTGGGACTGTTGGTGCACACTGGATTAATTTTTAAAGCATTTGTAGAGATGGGGTCTCCCTATGTTGCTCAGGTCAGTCTCAAACTCCTGGGCTCAAGTGAGTTGGGCTCAGTCTCCCACCCTGGCCTTTCAAGGTGCTAAAATTATAAACTTGGGCCACTTCACCTTGCCTATTTCTAGGTATGTTTAATGTGAATACTTTTAGCTGCAATTATAATCACTACTAGTCATCTTGTAATCTAGGAAACAAACATAGATTTAGAATGGCAAAATAATGATTGGAAATAACCTCTCACAATTTGTCTCTTCTAAAGGAAATTTAAAAAGCTTTCATATATTTAAAGTGAATGGTTTCTAAAATTTGTGATACTGCAGGTCCAGTTAATGTCTTAAACTCATCTATATAGAATACCATAATATTCAAAGTTCCTGGATAAATGGTTCTCAATTAAGTGTGTTAATTAATTCTCAATTAATTATGCTAATTTATACTAATTTCTAATGCAATTACAAAATTGAAGATTAACCTGGAAATTTGGAGGAGCAATGTTTCTGTTAACTAAACAGGAATACATTATACAGGCAAGAGCGAGGCAGGTTCTTTTTATTTTGTTTGGCTAGTTTGATGCTTACGTAGTACAACATAATCTGAAAACACCTAACTTCAGCATCTAATCCACCTGCAAAACTGTGAAATCAACTCCACCAATCCCTTCACTCCCACCTGTATTGTTTGTCTTCAATATTCCTGAAATTTTCGAAAGCTGTTATTAACAATGAGAAGATCATCTCTAGCCCTAAGAAGAAAAATAAGACTAGGTCCTTCTAAAGCATTTTGTCAGTGTCTGCCTAGGCTGTTGAAAAGCCACAAAATTGCTAGACTTGTTGACTATTGAAGGAGACTAAGAAAATATGAGTAAACTTTGTTTGCTGAACCCAAACTAAAGACTCTAAAGGACGTGCTTATTGTGACTGTGGCTTAAATTACAAGGACCATCAACCTGCAAAGGTTCAAATAGATGTAAGAGAAAACTGGGGTGGCTGTTGGAGATGATGAGCAATGCCATTCTTAACCATTGTACTAAGCAGGGGTGTCCGCCCTGATTTTATGATGTATTGCTGCATTTTGCACACTAAATGGCATTTATAGAGCTTGAGGGGCTAAATTTCTCTATGACTTACTGATATTTACCATTTATTTGGTAAATTACATTTGCCATTTACCATGATATTTACCATTTAGTCCACCAGTTAATAATGTGTGTGTGTGTGTGTGTGTGTGTGTGTGTGTGGACTGTCCATCCCAGGCTCTGTGCTAAATCTTGATCATATAGAGATGAAAAAGTAAAATCCCAGCACTCAAGAAGCTCTCACCCAAATAGAGGTGATGGATGTCTCATAGTTTTCTCAACAGAAAATTATTGCTTAGAGTACACAAGTTATCAGCAGTGGGGAAAAATATAAAAATAATAATAATAATAATAAAAACTATGAGGAAGAATTGGAGGAATCAAAAGAATGGAGCACTTTGAGAGTCTGACTCATGGAGCAACAATTTCCAACTCAGTTCACATTACTGACCTATCCTAGACTCATGGACAGAAATATTTTGTGGGTTCACATAGGGTGGAATAATTCATCTCATTCCGAAGCTGTAAGGAAGGGGTCACTTTTGCTTCCTTTGCCTTGAGGCTGCAGAAGAAATATTTCCCCATGAACTAGTAGAGAAGAAGCCACTGGGAATTTGATGTAATCTTTATTTCCCCTCTAAAAGCCTTGTTGACTTTCATTTGGTTCTAACCCTACTTTTAACTCCTAATGAAAACAAATGTTCTTCTTCTGAGGTAGGGCACCCATGGACCTGGGATGTGGGGAAGAAAAACAAACAAATGTTTCTGAAGTACTTTAAACATCCAAAATGAAATTTGCCACATTAAAGCCAAGTGTTACTAATGACAGGAACTGACAACGTGCTAAGAACAAAGCAAAGTGCCAAGCACTTCTCATTCATCTTATCCTTTTCAATTTATTGTGCCTTTCTTTAATGGTAAAACTGATCTTGTAATAAATTCTTCGTCATAAACTCCTCGGTTAAAATCTTGTGACTGTTCATTTGCATAAACCATGAGGTAGATTTCTGCTGTAATTTAAAAACCTACCAAGTGAGCTGTAATTCATTTACCATTAACATCCAAATAAGAGCTATAAACCAAAAGAAGAAAATGAGTCATGGTTGCATTCCAAGATATATTAAAGAACGAAATGTTATTTTCAGTACATTGGGATTAACTATTATTTGCAAACTCTACCACTTGTAGCCCTCTTTCTCAAGACAGAAAGTGCAAAAACACATGATTAATCCCAACATGTTGCTTATTAACATTAATCTAGATTAGTGTCTCCCAACCCTAGTTTGTTTCAGCTGCAGGACATTTCCAACTACCTCAAGAGATTTTATGGAATTCTTTCAAATTCCTAAAGCACAATTAATTTTAATTTACATTAATGTTGAGAATAAATATATGCCATATGGCAGATTAAGGGAGAAAAAATATTGGAAAGTCATACTAACAACTTAGAAAAAGATTCCAAATCATTAGCCAATTTGAGGATTTAGATAACACTTTTTAAGCCGCAAACTCTCAGTAAACAGGAATGTAGTTCTAGAAACCAAGAAAAATATGACTGAGTTTTAAGTCCTCATATTACATATTGAGGTCTCTTGACAGAACACTTTTCTTTATACCACACAGATTTCTAGTTTCAAAAACATCTACAAATCTCCTTGTTCTTTCACAGTTTAGGTAAAGATAATGTTTTTCCCTCCACTACTGTTTCATGGTTGATCATACACTTCTGCACGTGGTGTGTTCCCTGATAAATGACGCTGGGGCCATGTCTGGCCGTGGAGAAAGAGAACTGAAAAGGCTATCTCAGTGAATGATCTTCCCTAAACTAAATCTCAAGTAGAATAAGGTTCTACGACACCACTGAGAGTTTACTATTAGCACTTCGGGAGAAATGGGTCATGGAAACAGCTGCTACGTTGCTCTTGCCTCCCCAGCCACAGTGCCACCTGCAGAAACTAAACGACGCACGGCCTTGGAGTTACTCTGTCCCGCTCCCAAGTAGAGGGAGGGATGGTCAGAAGCCAGCGATGGAGGCGATAAAAGAAAATTAGTGGTTCACCATAAACAGAATTGAAAGTAACCCGTGTGGGTAGTAAGTGCCTGGGAAAACTGGGTGAGTGGGCAGGTAGACCACGTGGATGGAAACTGGAAAACTCACAGTGGAGCAGTTTCAAATGACACCTACAGAGGGAGGCATCTGAGACCCAAAAGGAGATCCAGAGAGAGGCTCGCTCACTCTTTTAAAAAGACCAGCCCTTATACGCAAATTAAATATAAAGATATTCTGTTCGTTATGTCATTTAGGGGACTGAGGCGTAATTTTAATGTCATTCAGGGGACTGAAGAGTATTTTTTTAAACTAAAATTTCTTCCCCATTTGTGATAATATGAACCTAACTTATATTCTGGTTTTAACACTTGTACAGAAGAATGCTATTGGAAATAATCTTTTAATGTTTTGAGCATATATCTAATTTATAGTATACTTAAAATGAAGTGAATTTACTGAAAGCATCATTATAAAAATAGCTAAAGAAGCTATTAATAATTTGGGAATTCTGAAATTTTAGGTCTACCTACTGAAGAATTACACCAAACTTGTATTAAACTCACTGAGTAAAGTGCAAATCAGGATAGATATGATGTTTCATGCTCTTGGGCTATTCTCTGAATCTCTTCCTGTAGGTGGCAGACACAGAAAAATATAAACAGACTTTGAAGGGGTTTCTGGTCCCTGTATCATGGCCAAGAATTTGACAACTAATTATTTTTAGTTGGTTCAGGAACAGTTGTTCATCCAACAACTTTTGTAAAACTCTTTAGCAGACTAGGATCTTGGCCTCCAAGAAGTCACAGTTCAGTGTAATAAATAAATATGCCAGCAAATAAGGTTAATACAATATGGTAGAGGGCTGCAAACAAGGTATGTACACAAAACCCTAGACACTCATGGAAGGGAATGATAGGCTCTTTCTAGGGGTGATGGGGAAACATTCTCACAAAAGACAGTCTTTAGATTCCTAAATGAAGAATAGGAGTGACCAAGTATAAGAGAGGGGCATGGAAGGCCAAGGGAAGAGCAAGTGAAAAGGCACAAAGGTATGAAATGCATTCTTCAGGGAAGAAGGAGGAGAAACACATGCCTGGGGCACCGAGTGGATGGCGGACAATCAGAAAAAAGGGCAGGGGTACAACATGGAAGGGTAGATGTAAAGCGGAAAAGTTCTGAAAAAAAAAAAAGCTCCTAAAATGCAAAAGTGTCCAGGAAAACAATATTTGACTTGGCAACTATTCTAGCCTTGTACTTATTCCCAATTCTGAAGCTTCTTGTAAGTAGTTTATTCAAGGGATACTAACCTAATAATAGAAACCAGCAAGAAAATATATCTTTCTCTCTAGAAATATGCTTTACAGTTTATTTGCTGTATCACACTCATTTTATATTGAACTCATGGCTTAGTTTTAGTATTGGAAAATACTTACTAACAAAAAACTAGAAAGGATTTGTGCCCTGATTGTTCAGAAGTGCCAGATTCCTACAATTCTATTGGAAAATTAAAAGACTTCAAGTGTATAAATTTAATAAAGCCACCATCCACATTCACAACTGAACACTTTCCAATGAGACCAAATTTTCACCTCCTGTGTTTCCCCTAGCTATAATCCTCCCAACTCTACTAAGAAGCTGCTGGGAGGTATGCCTATCATGAAAATTGCTCAATTTTCAAAATGATCTCTGAATCATAATGGAAATCTTGGTGGTTAAGTGCCTCCAATAACGTAAAAACGCCTCCCAGCCCTTAAACAGGTGGTAGAAAGAAGTCAGAAATGACTCTTACAATGGTCTTTTTTTATCCATTTAAATTTCAGTATATCAGGCAGCATTAAGAAATATTTTTAAATATAGAAGATGATTACATAGGTTTTCTGTACGACAATGTTGTAAGAGAGATAGCTAAGTGCCTGGTTAAAATCCTGGATCCATCACTTATGAGCTCTGTGATCTTGGGCAAGTTCTTGGGCAACTGATGCCTCTCTGTGCGTCAGTTTCTATAAAATGCATGCAACAATAGTACCTACTCAATAGGGTTATTGTAAGTATGTGGAGTATCTTCTATTTGCCCCTTTAGTTCCACTTTCAACCTTTCTCCAACCTGTTTCTCTGCCCTAGGAGGCCGACCTGTACAAGAGGCATCAATGGGCTCTTTGCTCTCCGACTTTCTGTTGGATTTGGCTAATGAGAGTATGGGCAGGAGAGCCAGGGGAAGGAGGACAGTGAGGTCAGGGTGATTATTCCCCTGGTTCCCTGCCTGTCAGGTTGCCATGGGTTGTCTGCCACCCAGTGCTCCTGCCTAGCAGTCTCTAGGAAGAGGCTCTCTCTGGGTACCTCTAACCACTCCCTCTCTGAGGCCCTTCAGGCAGGCCCGGGGGTGGTATAGGCTCCCTGCTGCTGTGAGCCAGGGTGTTGCACAATCCCCTATTGCATTTTCTAAATCCCACTCACACCTTTGTAAATATTCCTTGTATTCAATTCGCTTCAATTTATCCAATTTGAGCGTGCCATCTGTTTCCTGCCAGGATCCGGACTAATAGAATGAGTTTCTCTTTGTAAAGCACTTAGAATAATAGCTGGCACATGGTAAGCACTATATAAGTATTTGCTAAACAAACAAAATAAATGAGATTTAGAAACTTTTTTGTAGTCGACATTAAACATATCTTTCTGTATCCTGTCATACAAAGCAAAAATCTTCAGAAGCTTTTTCCCAAACACAGCTCTCTTCTCTTCAATAGGCTTTTTGTATGTGAAATAACCATCATTCTATTTTTAATCATGTTTGTAGTGCTTTAGTTGAAAAAATTCTGTTAAGTAAAATATTATTAAAGTTTTTTATTCGATAGGAGCCGATGGGGAATTTATATAACTATATTCATTATAACCGTTATGTATAGTTATTTTCCCGTTTTAATACTTTGTTGTCCTTTATAGACCTTTTAGCACATGTACAGTATTGTCTCCTTTGATGCTTTAAAACAATTTGGATTGTAGACATGTATGTTTTTCACTCAAACCATCAAATAGGCAGCATTTCACATTTTAAATGTATCTGGTAAAAACAATAGGCTTGTTGCTTTTCTGGGTGAAAGACAAGAGATTTTTCATGCTGGTTCCACTTTTTCCATCCTTCATTTCTTGAATCTGAAGTTCTGAATGTCTTCCTCACCCCCATTTGATCCCAGGATATTTTTCTGTTTTGTGTACTACTATTTTTTAAGTCACTTAAACCAGAGCAGCTGCGGCCTTCTAGTTTGAGCTCTCGTTTACTCACTTCTGTTTTGACAAGGGGTTACCTCAGATTCATCTTAGCAGTAACATCTCCGTTATTTTAAAATTCTAATTCATTTCCTAATATTTTGGTATGTGGCCTCGAGCAAGCTGTGAAAAAGACAATCTGAGACTTTATGGATCTGCGAGTCTCCTTTCTTTTGCATTTATGTGTGAATGACAGCTTCCTTCAGTGGGGTATCCCAAGGTCTCCAACTCTTTTCCTAAGCGTTCCAGAGATGTTAGTCCAGCATCTTGCAATGATTGCTATAGCAGAATATGGTAAATGTGGTCTGGTTTTTTACCATTTTGAAGTTAAGTAAGGTTGGTGGCTAAAAGACCATCAAACAAAAAAAATTTTTTTTTAACTCCAGAAACGAACACTTGGAAAATATAAACTTATTTTTAAAAGGTACTATTTATAAAGCAACTAAAAATATAAGATACCTAGGAATAAATTTACCAAAGATTATTAAATCTTACTGAAATACATTTTAAATGACCTAAATAAATGGACAAATTGCACAATCATGAATAGGAACAGGGAGACTCGGTACTATAAAGATGTCAATTCGCCTTCCTAAAATCTATGTATTCACTGTAACTGGGACAATCATTTATCCATATGGAAAAAAACAGATTCATATCTCACACTGTACATAATAAAGTCAATGTAGACTCAAGATCTAAATATGAGAGGAAAATGTTAAGACTTTTAGAAGAAAATAAAGTAGAACATCTTTATTACCTTCCGGTAGGAAAGGACTCCTTAAGTAAGATGAAAAATCACAAACTACACAGAAACATGATCAATATGACACATTAAAGACTTTTATTGATCAAAAAACATCATTTAAAAGTAAACAAACAAACAAACATAAAAGACACAGACTAGGAGAAGGTATTCCCAAAACATCTAACTGACAAGGATGAATAAAGAACTCAGTCAGAAAAAAGACGATCCAATAGCAAAATGGACAAAAGACAGGAACAGACATGTCAGAGAAAAAATATGGATGACTAACAAACAGAAAGATGATCAATCTCATAAGAATCAAGGGGCCAGGCGCAGTGGCTCATGCCTGTAATCCCAGAATTTTGGGAGGCTGAGGAGGGCGGATCACGAAGTCAGGAGATCAAGACCATCCTGGCTAACACAGTGAAACCCCGTCTCTACTAAAAATACGAAAAGTTAGCTGGGCGTGGTGGTGGGCACCTGTAGTCCCAGCTATTCGGGAGGCTGAGGCAGGAGAATAGCATGAACCTCGGAGGCAGAGCTTGCAGTGAGCCAAGAATGCGCCACTGTACTCCAGCCTGGGTGACAGAGTGAGACTCTATCTCAAAAAAAAAAAAAAAAAAAAAAAAAAAAGAAAAAGAAAAAAAAAGGAATCAAGGAAGACTAAAACAAGACACTGTAAATGCCATTCTGTGCCAACTGGATTGGTCAAAAAATAAAAGTTTTGAGAATATGAAGTGCTGGTAAGAATGTGAAACAGTAGACACTCATATAATGATGGGTGGGAGTATAAGTTGATACAATCACTTTGGACAGCCATTAACATTACAGAATCAAGATACATGCACCCTCCTGTGACCTGGTGATTCCACTTCTAGAGTAGTGAGCTCTCAAACTTGGCAGTGCATCAGAATCTCCAGGGGGCTTATAAAATACAGATTGCTGCCCCTACTCTCAGAGTTCCTGATTCAGCAGGTCTGTGGTAGAGTACAATTAAAGTATTTGTATTGCCAAGCAGATCACAAGTGATAATCAGGCTGCCGGTACAGGACCATGCTTTGACACTATTTTAGAGAAACCCTTAAACATGCATTTCTGAATTCATGTATGAGAAAGTTTGTAGCGGCATTTCTGGTAATACCAAAAATTTAACAATCCACGTATTTGTGGAAGGGAGAATTAAAAAAATAAATTGCAATATGTTCATAAAATATTGTTCATAAAATAAATGAACAGGAGCTATGTGCATCAGCCTAAATGAATATCAGAAAATATAATGTTGAACTCAAAAAGTTTTAGAAGAAAACATAGAGTATTATTTCGAGTTCCAAAGCATCAAAACTTAAACTACATATTGTTTAACAATAAATGCACTTACATTAAAAAGTTAAGATAATGATAAAACTCAATATAGTGGGCTGGGTGTGGTGGCTCAAGCCTGTAATCCCAGCACTTTGGGAGGCCGAGGTGGGAAGATCATGAAGTTAGGAGATCGAGACCATCCTGGCTAACACAGTGAAACCTTGTCTCTACTAAAAATACTAAAAATTAGCTGGGCGTGGTGGTGGGCACCTGTAGTCCCAGCTACTCGGGAGGCTGAGGCAGGAGAATGGTGTGAACCCCGGAGGTGGAGCTTGCAGTGAGCTGAGATTGCACCACTGCACTCCAGCCTGGGTGACAGAGCAAGACTCTGTCTCAAAATACAAAACAAAACAAAACCTCAATATAGTGGTTATAATGTGGGGGTGTGTAGAGAAAAGTAAAATCAGAGAAGGGTAAATGACCAAGTGTCCAATGGTATTTTGCCTTCCTTCCTTCCTTCCTTCCTTCCTTCCTTCCTTCCTTCCTTCCTTCCTTCCTTCCTTCCTTCCTTCCCTCCCTTCCTCCCTCCCTCCCTTCCTTCCATTCGTTTTCTTTCTTTCTATGGTCTCACTGTGTTGCCCAGGTTGGAGTTCAGTGACTATTCTCAGCCTTGATCATAGCTCATTGCAGCCTCAAACTCCTGGCTGAAGCACGCCTCAGCCTCCCAAGTAGCTGGGATTACAAGTGTGTGCCACCACACCCAGCTTGTTTTATTTCTTAAACCAGGTGGAGCTTACACAAATGTTTGACATATTATTTTCAGATTGTTCACGATATATGAAATAAACTTGAAATGATTCAAATACAAAACTTAAAAAGGAATCTAAAGTTTTTCTCTTTAAAAGTTGAAAACTCGGCCGGGCGTGGTGGCTCAAGCCTGTAATCCCAGCACTTTGGGAGGCAGAGACAGGTGGATCACGAGGTCAGGAGATCGAGACCATCCTGGCCTACACGGTGAAACCCCATCTCTACTAAAAAATACAAAATCTAGCCGGGCGAGATGGCGGGC
>NW_012121265.1:764652-788023 GCF_000951035.1 Colobus angolensis palliatus
AAAAAAAAAGTTGAAAACTCTCGCGGGGCGCAGTAGCTCACGCCTGTAATCCCAGCACTTTGAGAGGCTGAGGTGGGCGGATCACAAGGTCAGGAAGTCGAGACCATCCTGGCTAGCACGGTGAAACCCCCTGTCTACTAAAAATACAAAATATTAGTTGGCGTGGTGGCAGGTGCCTGTAGTCCCAGCTACTCAGGAGGCTGAGGCAGGAGAGTGGTGTAAACCCAGGAGGCGGAGCTTGCAGTGAGCCAAGATCACACCACCACACTCCAACCTGGGTGACAGAGTGAGACTCCATCTCAAAAAAAAAAAAGTTGAAAACTCTCATGTCTCAGTTGTAAGTGACTAAGAATATTTCTTGGTTTATGATATTACTTTTTTGCAGTTCTGAAACATGTTACTCTGGTGTGATTTGATCTTTTTGTACTTTTGCTATTTGTTCGATCTCCAGAACATTTTTCACACAATTTGGATATCCTTGTTATTATCTTCTATATCAATTATGTTTTTTTGAATTTTTCATTTCTATCACATATATATCTGAAATCTAAAATTACATTTTAAAAGACTCACTTCTGCTAATATACATTTATCATGTATATTATATCTTCCTCAGTATTTTTTTTCTATTCCGTTCTCTGTCTCTTTTCTTTCTGAAAGTTAATTATATGTATACTAGATCTTTCAGTATTGTCCCACAAGTCCCTGAAACTCTGCTCATTTTTCCCAGTATTTTTTCCTTTATGTAGATAGAATTAGTTATATTGATCTGTCTTTAAATTTTCTCAATTTTTCTTCAGTCATTTCCATTTACTGTCAGGCCCATATGGCAACATTTATTTCAAACATTGTATTACAGTCTTTGGTCTTAGAATTTTTATTTGATCATTTTAATAGTTTCTAGTTCTCTGAGATTTTGTATTTGTTAATTCTTTACAAACCTATTTTCCTTTACATTGAGGAGGACAGTTATAATAGCTGATTTAAAATTTTTGTCTGCTAATTATTTATCTGAGTGTCAGTCTGCATTGATTGTTTTTGGCTTACATTTTCTTTTTTTCTTCATATGCCTAGCATTTTAGATATTATCCAAAACACTGTGAATGATATATTGCAGAGCCTCTGGGTTCTGTTGTATTCCTCTGAAGAGTGCTGATTTGTTTTAAGCAGGCAGCTAATTTAACTATTTCAAACACTAAACTGTCTCCAGTGTGCAGCAACAGAAATCTCTGATAGGTTCTTCTAGCCTTAGCTGGGTTATTTGCACACATGGTTCAGGAGTCAGCCAATGACTTGTGCAGAGTTTATACATAGAACATGTTACTTCCCCCTCTTTGGCTCTCATTTTTCCAAGATTACCCCCTCCTCACTTTCTCGTTACTATAATCACCATGAACCCTGTCTCTTGGCTCTTCATGCCAGTAAGACTACAGATTTTCTATTCATGTTTTAGTAGCCTTTATTTGGCATGGATTGGGACCGGCTTTCCAGCAAAGAGCTGTGATAATGGGAACTTTCCCACTGTCATCTCCTTCTTCCAAATGCAGATTCCCCTCCATTGTCTGCCTGCTTGGCTGCTCTTCAGTGCCTCTGGATAGCTGCTTTTTGTATTTTGTCCAAAACCCATAGTTGTTATGTGCAGGAGGATTACAGAAGCCATAGCTTATTTCATTTCTAGTTTGAGTTTGTTTCCCATGTTTTTTTTTTTTTTTCCTCCATTATTGATTACTTTTTCCTCCCTGTGTCCCAGGGCAGCTCTTCTGGTGCCCAGAGTCTCATGGCCTCTCCTGAAAACAGCCCCAACAGACTTCATCATTCTAAAAGCACAGAGGCTCAAATCAAATCCAAGGGGCCAGACAGGGGATGAGGATATGCTATCAATGTCCTTAGTTTTATTTGAAAGCAGCATAGTTTATAGATCGGCAGCCATTTATTCAATTCAGCAAATATTTGCAGAGTGTGTATAAGGTACAAGACTGTTTTAGGTCTTTTGGATACATTGATAAACAAAAAACTCAGGGATCTTTGCCCTTGGGGAGTTAAAATTCTAAAGAAGGACACACACAATAAACAATAGACATAATAAATATTATAGTATGTGGTATACAAGGCAGTAATGTCCCCAACTTCATCCTCATCCCCAAAGCAGTTTTGATTGTTTGAAATCAGTCTTTCCCAACACCTTTATCTCTCTTTACTTTGTTGATTCGTTAGAGTTGTTTTCCCAGAACTGAGAAATAGGCCATGAATCCTGAAGGAAAAGCTCTCTGCCTCAGCTGCTGCAGTGACTCAATTTCACCACTGGATGGGGGGAAAAAAAAAGAAGGAGCTAAAGAGGAATCCTAAAGGAATAGAGGGCAAAGGAAAAACCACAGTTCATGTATTCCTAAATCCAACCTACTCTCCACTCGCCATGTGACCTCTAGTTTACTTGTAGTGCAAGGATCATACAATCAGGTAGTTTCACAATAGTTCCTAGAAACTGAGAAAGTATTTTTTGGGGGGGCACAGATTATTTGTGCGTGTGTGTGTGTATGTATGTATTCTACTTGCCTTAATACTTGTATTTTTCATATATGTTATATGTAATATATATGTGTATGTGTGTATGTGTATGTATTTTACTAGCATTAATACATTTAATGTATTAAATTCATTAATACATTAATTTACTAGCAATTAATACATTCTACTAGCATTAATATCTTTTTCATGTATTACATGTGTATACGTATGTATGGGTATATCTATTATAGGCCTTCAACAAGCCATTTTGTGTTAATTATTTTCTTATTTTCTGATGCTTTGACATTTTGAGGTCTTGCTGATCATGGAGAGACTGCCCCTTCCAGAGGTAGTCAATACCTAGAGATAGTAAACACCTCCCAGGAGTGAACCTGTCATATACAAACCAACCAATCCAGAGCCCCTACCCTCAACTTCCTTTATCAAGTTCCTCCTCTCAGGGACACTATCCCCCTGCCCCACTTACCCTAGGGCCAGGTATCGGGAGACTTGGGGTGGTTCCTGTACCTCAGAACCTGTGGAAATTGTCCAAACTAGCCCATCCTAACTGCCTACCCTGCTTGTCTTTCTCGCAGAAACTTCAATAAAGGTTCCTGCCTACGTTTCCCCCTCACTCTCTCTGCCTTCTGCCCGATTTGGTGCTTCTTCCACATGGCCTGTGTGGTGTACCCTGCCTCCTGTTTCTAGGGACCCGTGAATATAACTTCCTCCTTCATGATAGTTATTCTTGTGTCTGCATATCTCAGCATCCTTGACTAAAACAAATCCCAGGTACATTTAAAACACAGTGTTAAAGCCTTTTTGAGGTATAGTGTCCTCAGTATGATGATTTTACATATATGTACACCATCATCATTGTCATTGCTCACATTCAATAAGTTTACTATGGTCCAAGCATTGTGCTAGGTACTTTGGGGTATTTAATCCTCATGATAATCCCTCAAAGTAGATGCTTTTATTACTCCCACTTTACAGATGAAGAAACTGAGGTGTAAAGAGGTTAACTCACCCAAGTTGGAAGTAGGATTTAAACTCAATTCTGCTTAACAAAGCCATTATTCTTAACAGAAGGTCAGCGCACATTTTTTGCAAAAGGCCAGATAGGAAATATTTCAGGCTTTGTTGGACTTATGATCTCTGTTGCACCCACTCATCTCTGCTGCTGCTGCTGTAGTGCAAACACAGCCAAATATGATGCATAAATTAACGGGCATGACCCTGTTCTGATAAAACTTTATTTGTAAAAATAGGTGGGGGGCTGGGATTTTGTACGTGTGTCAGCTTGGCTGCCCCTGCTCTTAACCACTCGGCTTCACTGTCTCCGTGATGGCAAAGACTCTGATTAAAACTGAACATTCTTGTTCTCTCCCACTTCATAATGGTGCTTATCAGAGGCAAGTCACTGGACCACTCTGGGCCTCGATCTCTCCTTTAATTCTTCACTGTGAACTTAGATCTTGGTGGGAAGAGGAACTTGACCTATGCTGCAGCTCTGAACTTTATAATTCCAGATTTTCAAGAACTGAGCTCAGCCACAAGGAGTTGTGTACCATTGTAGAAAAGGATAGAGTATATCAACGTCCATAAGGTGGCTCTGTCTGTCTAAAGGAGACATTCAGATGAAAATTGTAAAAGAGACTTCTCTTACTTCTTTTGTCTCCAAAGCAGTACACTAAGTGGTCTACCATGCCATAGCCAATGGGTGGACAATCAGATATTCTGTTTAGGGGAACAAGCATGCTTACTGAATTTTAGTATGCATCAGGCCATCAGGCACAATGCAAGGCATGTGAAAACCCTTATTTCACCCACAATATCCCTATAGAGGTAGGTGTGGTAGTTTAGGGGTAAAGGAGGAGAACTGAGACGATGTCTATATCCAGAGGACTGCAAGCAAGGGCCTCTCTGGACAATGCCTCATTTGGGAACCTGGCAGATCCAGAAACTAGCTATCATTAGTATGTCCAGTGATGACAAACTCAATTACTAAATGAATAGGCCATCTGTTCTGACACATTGGCCAGAGTATTAATGTATTTATTTGTCTGAGAGTATTCATACCTAATGTGCAGTTGGTTCAACGAGAATTTCTTGAACACCTAGTATGTGCTAAGGCCATGGGAACAAAGATATAGAAGAGGATATAGTCTTTGCACTGAAGGAACTTTCAGAGTGTCACTGCATGACACTGAGGGATATGAGTGCTGGGGTAGATGGTGAGTCAGGGACAATCTGAAAGTGAGTCACACCCCAGTACAGACCTACCTGCTGGGGCACACTCATCTGGAGCCTACCTATGGGATAGATGGAAGGACACTGAACTGGCTGCCCAGGAGATCTATAGCCTTTTCTCTGCTCCATCTTCTTATGAGACATTGAACACTAATGATAATGGCTCGTATATCTTGATGCACACGGCACTGTTTGCTAAGTACCTTACATACATGGCCTGGCAAACCAAACCTGCATTCTTGAGTGTGATAGTGTAGGCCTCCTATGATTGAGCCTCAATATTACATGCTAGCTTTTTCTGCTCTGTAGGTAGCCTACCCTGCAGCCATACTGTATTGCTTTCCATTAATTTCACATTCCAGCTTTAGCTGATACGATACCTTCCACCTGGATTGCCTTCCCTGATTCAGTCTGTCATTAAGATGGTCTTCTTTCCATGCCCAGCTCACACACTCACTCTTCCTCAAAATTTTCCTTGACAGGGATCTCTCCTCCGAACACCTATAAAACTTTGTATCTCACTCAATGGCACTTAAATCTCTTAAAAAATAAAATCAACATGCTTCGTTCTGATTATAAAAGTAAAACGCTGCTCAATGGAAATGACTCAAACAAGAATGGTGAAATGTTGGCAAAAACAACACACTCCTCTCATTTTAAGTTCCTCAAAGACAAGACTGTGTTTAATTCATCTTTATGTCCCCTGGAATCTGCCCACTTTAGCACCAGATTGTCTACTCCAGCCTTCATTCACAGTAAGAATTACATAAGTATTTATTTATTTGAATGAATGAATTATACTTAGGACTTTTATAGCTAAACCTAGAGCTGATTTTAAAAATTTATATGAGGTTTATGATTAATGAAGCTATTAACATGTCTTTATTTCTAATATTATAATATCTCTTCTCTAAAAAATTACTGATACAATTATTTTGTTGCCAGATTAATGCAACGTCTGTACTTTCTTGGAGTGTCAGGCCAAATCCATCTCTGATCATTTGTTATTACTGGAAATTCTATTGCCTCTATCTTCAGACCACTTTAGAGATGAATTACTTAATTCATGCTGAGAACATTTCATTACTTCAGGTTGTTCACCTTTCAAGTTCCTCAGGTATCTGCAAGAATTTGTAGTTAAAATATTCCAGGGTTGTAGGTCTTAACTTCGTTGCAAATTGACTACACATTTTTATCGTTAAATCATAAGCATCAGGTGACTTTCACATTTCTGCTGAAGGCATGTTTCTTATTAGGCTAAAGCTGTTCAGTCTGTACAATTAATGGTTCATAGCACACTAAGGAACATTTATTAATTTTCATTTTACTTGTTTTTTTGAAGGTTACTTGTTTTTTTGAAGGGGGTTAAGGGTTCTAAGATGGACTTATTGAAATTTTAAAAGGTGTAAATAGGTAAATATTACGGTCCTTGAGAAAGTGAGACATTTTCCCCTTTAAGCATGTGATTAATATTACTAATAAAAATGTCATCAGCCTTCCCTGCCAGGGTGATGCAGTTAGAAAGACATTTCGTATGTACGTGTGTGGTTTGCTTTCCATATCTAACATGACATTTTGAGAGACAACTTAATGTAAGAAAATTACTTTTAAAAATAGATTCTTGATGCTTTGTTGTTCTTATTCAATAATGCTAAAGGAAAATTGTATCTTCCTGTACATTTACTTAAGATTTTGCCTGACTACATTTGGTAGCTTATATCAGTGTTTGAGACAGAAGAATTTTGTCTATCTTATCAGATCATGTAACATGAATACCATTCTTGTTGAAGTTTGAGTTTTTGGAAAGCAGGCCTCCTTCCTATGCTTTTGTGGATAGATCATTTATCTTACACTTAAATTTGGTTTCATTCATAAGCTAGTTTCTTAAATTATTTCTTATGCTACTACTCATAGTATATGGCATTGGTTATATATAGCAAACTAATTTTGGCATAGATCAAGCAGTACTTTTTAAACAGCCATATTGAGATATAATTGGCATACCATTACAGTTCACACATTTAACGAGCACAATTCAGCACAATTCAGTGGTTTTTAGTCTATTCACAGGGTTGTGTAATCATCATAACCGTCTAATTTTAAAACATTTTTGTCACCCCCAAAAGAACTCCCACATCCATTAGCAGTTACTTCCCACCAGCCCTAAGCAACCACTAACCTACATATTTTTTTTGAGACAGGGTCTCACTCTGTTGCCCAGGCTGGAGTGCAGTGACATGATCTCAGCTCACTGCAACCTCTGCCTCCTGAGTTCAAGCTATCCTCCTGCCTCAGCCTCACTAGTAGCTGGGACTACAGGTGCACACCACCACACCCAGCTAATTCTACTTTCTATCTTCATAGATTAAGCAACATTTTAGCAACATATCTTAATTATCTCAAAGTTTTGGTGATTTCATGACCTTATTAAAACTAATATATTCAACATAATATTCGGGTATACGACATTTTTCATCTTTGTACAATTTTTATCTTTAAAATGAAGCATCTGGTTTATCACAATTTCAGATCCACAGTTTAATGGCAGAAGTGTTAGGTTTGCCTGTGCTGCCCTTCTGCTTGGTTGGTACTTTAAGAGCTTTATATTTGCATCTACAAAAATGCAGAAACGTTAAGTTAGAAATATGGTGAATATTTGAATGGTTAGCACGAAACATACTCACAGCAGAACAGCTGAGGCAACTGTATCATCCTTCCTTTTTATTCTTCAGTTTCTTCTCACTGCCTCCCAACACATAAACACACACACAGACACATACACACTCACACACTCACATTCACACACACACTCACACACACACAGTAGTCAAGGTCACATTTAGTGAGCAGAATATATCCAGTGACAACAAGAAGTAGCAATACATGTCTAGTATTGATATATTATTATGCAGACTGTAAAAATAACACGTGCTGTGTATTTTGATTACATACACATATGGCTTATTTTTAAATCATAGTGGGAGTTACGGAATGTTCTCGAGAGATTAGAAGTGCTAAAGCAGAAAGCAAAACTATATAAAATAGTATTCTAGGTAGATGTTTGATTCTACTGATTTTACTCATGGCATTATCAGAAAACCTGGAGATCATTCATTTAGCTAATCATTTGTTCCTCACATATTTATTGATTAATGACAACATAAAGGGCATAGTACAAGACCCAATAACAATAAACAGCTAGAATTCAGCTTCCTCGGGAACTGTTGTCCAACTTCAGCACATAAAAGAGTGGTCTTTCTTCTCACAAGGAAAGAGCTCAGTGAATCATGAATCTTTTACTTTTTCTTGAAAAACCAAAGCCTATATTTCGCAGGAAAATTCAACATAATTGGTATATACCCATCTTTTTAGGTGAATTAGGCCTTAACTGACAGATAACCCACTTTGTTCTAAAATTCAACAAACTCTCAGAAAATCTTATTCCACACAATCTTTTGAATATATCATTTGCCATTTATATTTGATGGCCTTAAGAAAAAAACTTATAAAAAGGTATTAATGCAAGTAGATAATAAAGCTGCATTCTATAAATCTATAGCAGCTTACAGTAATCATTAAAGCATGCAAAAGCCTTTCATCTATTCAAAAATATGCAGTGCACAGAATGTCTGCTAAGGTGCATGACAAGTCAGAGTTAAATATATATTAATAAATGAATTAGCTTCATAAATAATAGCCATAATGACATTTTAGGAGACAATAAGTCTGAGGATTGTCAGAAAACGGTTGATGTATGAGCTTCACGTCTCAGTGATTCTTCAAAATGAATAGGCTTTGCAAGATAGTTCAGACCCGCGACCAGCCTATTTCCTTGAATAATTTACTTGTTGTCAATTTGTACAGCCACATTACACATGCAAATTGTGCTGCCTGTGCAAACACCACTTGGAGATGATAAAAACAAATTTACGAAGGCTATAGAAGAAGGATTTATTTCACTTTCTCACCCAGGTCAAGCAATACATGTATCTGACGATTGTGTGTACCCAATTTTGTTGTAATTATATCAGCAAATTATTCCTTATAATCTTATTATTTTTAGCAGTCTCCTTGTGCTTGGGATAATTAGCTTTCTTCACTCAGTGTAAAAACAATTCAACTTGCCAGCCAGGTAGGGCATAGCTCCATTATCTGTTTTGGGTTTAAATTTATTCCCTATATTCTTGGACACTTTGTGTAAATTAAAAATTTCATAGTCCCTAATACTGTACACGCTGTTCATTCAGTGATGAATTAAGGCCCCTAAACCTCTCCGTTTGCTATTAGATATCTCACCCACTTTATATGTTAATCTGTGCTAATGAATTCCACAACCCCTAGCCACAGTGAGATGACTAAAATTATTACCACTTACAGAGATATGCCTTTTTCATTTAAAGTTCAATTCAAATTGCTCGCATAAACAGTCTGCCACACAAAGATACCTCCTATAAAGGAGAGTTACTTACCTATAAGTAGAGTTCTCTGAAGGTAGTATTATCTTTGGATGCACATTCCTGGGTCACGTGCCCTCAGGTCTGTGGCATGAGGGGAGAGAATTCATCGCTGATGGGCAGGTCTTTCTTTCCTTGGGGCCCTTCATTAGCTCTGTGGCCTGTATTCCTGAGGGTTATTTGTGCCACACCTCTTTACCCAACCAATCCTGTCCTTAGCACAACAGACCCCAAGGAAATAGTGGGGTAACAGAACCACCTAATGAGAATTGTAGGACTGGTTATCATCAACGATGGCTGATGAGCCAGAAGCAGCTTCCATCTTTATAGAAGTTACCTATAAAATAAAGTGCCCAGTAACTAAAAAAAAAAAAAAAAAAAAATCCAGTTTTTTAAAACATATAATATATAATACAAAATTTAAAATCTATACTTTTTTACTTTTTGCAGAAATAGCATTTTCATTACGGAAAAAATTCATTTTGGAATTCTCATAGTAGAAAATACAGATAAACAAAAAGAATAAAAGTCACATATTCCCACCAATGGTCCCACCACCCAGTGACAGGCACAACTGGTTTCTGGTATCTATTTTTACAGACTAGTTTTCTACTTAGATACTATCTTAAGATGACAACAAAATCACTAGTCTTATCAGGTCCCTCTTCAACCCACTCCAACCAGAGGTTCTAGGACAGGATGCCTACCTCCTTTGCCCCTATGTCTTCCACTTAACTCATTTTAAGAGTGCTGTTTGCTTTCTTTCCCTAAAGTTGAGTGATTCCCAGAGTTTTGGGTGCTGAGCCCTTTGCTCCTTCCACCTCTCTTTCCTCAACAGAATATCCAAGCAAGTTCTCATCCTGCTTTAGCCCTGATTTACTCTCTATAATTACCACCTTCTGAAATAACCTTCCAGAAATGATGCAGTAAGACACAGAGTGTAAAGCACAGTCTGAGGTCAGCCCCTGGGCCAGACCTCACTGTACCTTGTATACCTGGATTGTCTCAGTGGTACAGGTGGTGCTGCCCTCTTATTGCTGCCTCTGCATTTGATCCTCACAACTGCTGTGCAAGCTGGCAGAGCAGGTGCTGTTATTCTTGTTTTGCAGATGAACATCTAAAGACTTGGAGGTTAAGTAATTTGCCTGGGAGAAAAGAATTGGTATCCAGGTCTTTGCAACTCCTGAACACGGGACTCTCCATTTTAATTATTGCTCTTAATTGTTGCTTATGATTTTGGAACTTAAGGCAGTTGGTATGTTTTCAGTATTTCTTCTTAAAGATGGATTCTTTCCGGAGGTAAATCTTTGGAAATCTTTTTGGTTAGGGATTCAGAGCTTCATACATTATTTTATTTTGAGGTTCCTTAATTATTTATTACCTTGAGAAGGCTATTTACATAAAGCAAATATTTTGCTTTAGGAGAGTTTATAATAGTCTACCTTTTATAGGATTCCCTGCTTAAAAGTCAAAACAACTTCTTGGGAATGAGAGTTTTCCAGTCTATGGTTAAGAAAATACTCACAGATTAACTTAATTCATTATCACACCTGGATGGAGTATGATCAGGGCCCAACTTGAGTCCTTCCCACTCTGCACTTCTCTTTTTGCCACAGGGTCACTTACAGCATTACACACTCATGCACTTAAGATGACAAATCCCATGTGATATATAGTATGGGAATAACATCAACTTGGAGGAACATTTAGTACATTGTTTGAAAATGTGAAGCCGTCACATGGATGATAGATTGAGCAGCCTACAATTAACCTGAGTTAATATTTGGCAGAGCCAGATGGATAGCTCTTGACATCTAATCTCATGCAGAGTGCTTTATGTTCTTCATAAATAAAGAATAATAAAAACAAATATACTTGAATTCAGCATCTTCTCTGGAACACAGTGTGTTCACCTAATTGTGTTATCTCCATTTCTGAATTGCAAATGTGAGTTTGGTTGCAGCAAGACCAAGCCCAGAAAAACATGAAGTAGGTGAGGGTGGCTTTCTGTTTCTCAACCATCCTCATTAACTCCTTTCTTCCTCCTCCCAGTGTGCCCCGGCCCCTTCTTCTTGGGTGCCTTTGGCCTGCTAGCTCTCCTCTCATTAAAATGACCTCCCCTGAACCCAGATGGTCATTCAGTTTCACTGCAGTGCAGTTGGATAATGAAGTTTACTGTGTTCTAGCCCCCAGGATTATTTTTGTTTCGATAGGGGAAAACCTTGGAGAAGATATTTAGGGACCAGGAAGACGTTCCCGGTGGCTATCAAATGATGTTTGGCTCCAAGTTCTCAATTGTTATGCACATCTTGGTTGTAGAATTGTTGAATGCCATGTGGAAGATCTGGGTACCTTTTTTGGTTTACTCATATACTAGATGGAGATAACAAGAAACCTCCCTCCTATGACTGTTGTGAGAATTCAATCAGTCAGTGCATGTAAAAGCACTTGGAATAGTTTGACAGTTAGGAAAGACTCAGTTCGTTTTTAGATATTCTTCCATCCTCGCCCTTCTCTTCTTTCCTAGGGGAGGCAATGTGGTATAGGAGAAAGCATATGGGCTTGGGAGTTAGGTGATCCTAGGCTCAGATCTAAACTCTGCCATTTGCTAGCTATACGATCACGAGCACATAACCTTTTCTGAACTTTAATTTCCTTTAGTTTAATTTAGGGATAATCAGAGTATCACACATGGTTGTCATGAAAATTAAGTGAGATAATGTGTATGTTATGCTTAGCGTGGTGTTTTGTACCTAGCGGACACACATTAGTGAATTATTATTCATGCTAATAAACACAAAAGACATAAATATATTGAAATTCAACAGCGCGATTTTTAAGCTATTGCCTCTTGTAGTCACTTAACTATGAATGTCAGCTTGTTTGCATTTAGTAAGAGTTTCTAGGCTTATGAACCATAGGTATCATTTCCTTTCTGTGAATATTTCCCCACTATTCAAAACAAACAAATTTAAAAATCCAATAGTATATATGGATAAAACATTTTAATGAAGTACTAAGGAGGTGTTAATGAGTGGATCGTGGCTATAAAAGAGATGTAATATATGGCAAAGCATGAAGTATATGTTAATAAGACCTCAATGAACAAAATAGTAAACAAAAATAAAATATAAAAATTCTGTTAAGCAAAATTACGGAGAAAAGTCTTGAGTTTTAATTTAAAAAATCAGCAAACATTGATAATTATTTTTTTGCAGCATCTTTCAAGTCTTATTACCACTTAAAATAGTTTATGATTATTTCAAAATATATTTTAAATAATTCTCTTTATATCAGAAAAAAGAATCCTATGTATATACCATATAAAATAATAATGTATAATCTACTTTACAATAGTTTCAGAGCTGTTTCATTAAATCAGTTCTAGCTGTTTCCATTAAACTTCCTGAGTTTCCTTCTTTCCTTTCTCCATAGAATCAATGGCCAAATCCTTTATATTTGTCTCCTCTTTTTCATTTTTTTCCAGTCTATGCTTGGAACAGAAAATACGATCTTTTGTTTTTGGATTCAGTCCTATTGCCAATACTTTTTACTTTATTATTGCTACAGCCAACTAGCAGGCTTCCCTAACTACAGTCTACAGGCCTCTATTAACCTGCCTTTTCAGAGTCTCCACAATTTGAACTCCACTCAACTTTCCCATTTTTCTGATGATGAAACTGAGGTTTGGGGAAGTTTAGATTGTTGAACACAGTCATACATATCTTTGTGATTTCAAAGTCCTAGGTCTTATCATTAAACCATGCTACTCTTTCCTAAACATGGCTGAACATTTTCCAAATTTTTCTAAGATGAATTTTCCTATCATATATACCTATTAAGCTCTTTACTTCTTCCTAAGGCTGGTATATATCCTACCTTTACCAAAAAACTCTTTGGAATCCGGAACTGATTATATTGCTTTCTATTTACTGTGATCTTGATAGTTTTATTTTAACATTTATTTTAAGTTCAGGGGTACATGTGCAGGTTTGTTACACAGATAAACTTGGGCCATGGGGGTTTGTTGTACACATTATTTCATCACCCAGGCATTGAGCCTAGTACTCATTAGTTATTTTTCCTGACCCTCTCCCTCCTCCCACCCTCTACCCTTCCATAGGCCCCAGTGTGTGTTGTTCCCCTCTGTGTGTCCATGTCTTCTCACATAATAGTTTGTTCTAATCTCAATATAGCACTTAACAGTTTTTTGCTTTATATTATTTACTTCTTTCTGTATCCCCAACTAGATTTTAGATTCTTGGATGGCAGTGAGCATGTCTTTTCTGTCTTTTTAAAAAAAATTTTGTTTTCAGATAAGGGTTCTTAGAATTATCTGTCATATTTAATTATCTTCCCCTTTCACACAAAAATAGTGTTCTCTAAAGTACTTTGACATCAATAGATTTTAAGTCAGTGTTAAATACATGGAATTAAATTTTTATTTTAGAAGAGAAGCGAGGTTCTGTTTTTAAAGAAATCTAAGTGTGTTTTTTCTGTTCTAATGGCAATTTTTAATGAAAAACAGCAATTATTAATTAGGTATTCTTACATGGAAAAATTTTTCTCAACAAGGATATATTCTGTATAGCTAAGAAAAATGTATACCAAGGTTACTCGTTATTCATCATTTAAATATTTACCAAGTTCCCAGCGTCTACCACTATAGATAATACAGTTGTCAAGGTGGTACTGAACATAAAATGTAACAGTCCTTGATCTTAAATTATATAAACTAAAATGAATAAACTCTAACAACAACAACAACAACAATGATGACGAAAAGACTCCATGAAAAACACAAGGGATGTTTAAGGAGGTATGTAACTATTTGAATTACAAACACACTTCCCAAATAAGCTTCTGTGTTACCAACCTTTCCATACATAATAACTGTAGGCTTTAGAAAGAAGCAAAATAACTATTCTAAGGCATTGGAGAAGAAACAAAAGCAGGCAAATACTGGAGAGGTTAGATAGTCAGAAGAAGTGGAAGGCAAGGGATTAGTTTACCATTTTTTTTTTTTTTTTCAAGCTTTTATCCTGAGACCAGGTCATAGCCAAAGCTGGGTAGGAAGGCTAGAAACTGAATAGAAATCTTACTTGGGGAAAGAGTCTGGGTCAATAACAGCTGCCAGAAACTGAACTGGAATCTTGAAAAGAAGTGAGGCAGAAAGGGTGAGCCTAATTTCTACATATAAACTATGTACTAATCTTTGGATGACCGTTGAATTATGCAAGTGAAGGGCAGACTTTAAGGAGCCCAGCTAAGGCTAAAATAACTGAGCTTAGCTTTGAACTGCCACCTACTGCCAGGGAGACAGAGCTTACAGTTTGGGCTTAACCTAGTTAGCTGTCTGCTTAAAAAAAAAATATATATATATATATATACATATATATATATAAAATTTTTATATACATTATACATTTATTTATATATAATGTATACTCATTTGAAGAAGCATAATAAAATCCAGAGTTTCTACAACATGTCCATCACAATTTCTAGCATAAAGTTCAGAATTACTTGTCATATAAAGATTAAAAAAACATGAAGCAGCTTTAAGGAAAAAGAAAATCAATAGAGACTAATTCTGAGATGACACCAAAGTTGAAATCAAAAGATAAGAATTTAAAAAATAATTATGCTTCAGGACTGAAATGAAAATATATTATAATAATGAAAAGATAGAAAACCTTAGTTGGGAGATATAAACTATAAAAAGGAAATAATAAAAATTCTAAAACAGAAAAATAAAATATGTAAAATAAAAAATTCACTGGATGGCTTAGATGCAGAATGGATGTGATAAAAAAAGAATCAGAGGACTTGAAGATAGACCAATAAAAATAATATATTCTGAAGAACAGAGGGAAAACTTTTTTTAAATATATAGTTTTTTTCTAAATAGAGATGGGGGTCTCACTATGTTGCCTAGGCTGGTTGTGGCCTCCTGGGCTCAAGTGATCCTCCTGCCTTGGCCTCTCAAAATGCTGAGATTACAGGTATGAGCCACCATGGCTGGCCTATTTTAAAAAATGATCAGAGCCTCAGAGTCCTGTAAACAAATATTAAAATATCCAATATTGGAGAAAAGTAATGAGAGAACGGACTAGAGACATTATTTGGAGAAATAATGGCTGAAAATTCTTCAATTTTAGCTAAAGACATAAATTTTGTAGTTCAAGAAGTTCAGTGAACTTCAAGTAAAATATTTAAAACATAAACAGCATATTTAGAAACACTACAGTCAAACTGTTGAAAACTAAAGATAAACAGACAGTCTTCCAAGCAGTCAGAGAAAAATGACACATTCCATATAGGGGAATAATAATTTGAAGGACCTCAAAGATTGCATCAGAAATAACAGATGCTAAAAGACAATGGAACAACAATTTCAAAATAATAAATGAAAAAACTATCTACCCAGAATTCCATATCCAGAAAAATCACCTTCAAGAATAAAAATGAGTTCCACTTCTACCTAAGACATAGAAAGCTACAAAGAGCATTAATACCATCCTAAAAATAAGAAAGTGTCATATAAATGACAAAAGTATGACTTTCCTTGAACCCAGAACACTAAGTTCACAGGGCAAAACAAATAGCTATAAATCTAAGTAATGACAAGCTCCTTCAAATAGCAATGATATGGGAGCACTGACTCACCTGGGAAAAGCACACGAAGAAGGAATAAAGAAGAAATAGAATAAATACAAAATATCTAGAAAGGTGGTAGATTTAAATGACTACACCAATAATTACATCAAATATAAATGCTCCAGCTACAACAATTTAAAGAGATTGACAGGATAAAAAAGCAAGACCCAAGTATGTATTATCCATAAGAAATACACTCTTTTTTTTTTGGAAACAGGGTCTTGCTCTGTTGCCCAGACTTGAGTACAGTGGCATGGATCTTGGCTCACTGCAGCCTCAACCTCCTGGGGTCAAGTGATAGTCTCATCTCAGCCTCCCAAGTAGCTGGGTCTGGCAAATTTTGCACTTTTTTTTTTTTTTTAGAAGCGGGGTCTCACCATTTTGCCCAAGCTGGTCTCAAACTGCTGAGCTCAAACACTACACCTGCCTCAGCCTCCCAAAGTGTTGGGATTACAGGCATGAGCCACCATACATTTTAAATGTAAATCATATATATGTTAAGAATAAAGTAATGGATAAAGATATGCCATGCAAATACAAATTTTTTAAAACCTAGAGTGGCTATTTGGATATCAAACAAAATAGACTTCAGAATAAGGAATATTACCAAGGATAAAGATGACTATTACATAACAACCAAAAGGTCAATTCACAAAGATGTCATAAAACCCCCATATATATGGGCACCTGAAAACATAGCTTCAAATACCAGAAGCAAACCTGATATAAATGAGAGAAGAAATAGACATATCCATAATAGCAGTTTGAGAATTCAACATTCCTGTCTCAGTAATCAATTGAACAAGTTGGCAGAAAATCAATAAGGAAATGCGAAACCTGAACAGCACAAGCAAGTTGAGCTAACTCATGTTTGCAGAACAATCCATACAACAACAACAAAATGCATAATAAAAATCTAAAAATTATTTATATATAATAGCAATGAAAAGTCAGAAATTGAAATTAAAAACAGTTCCAACACAGTTTATAACAATTTATAGCATAAAAGCCATGAAACAGTTTTAAATATAAAATATGTGCATGATCATATGCTTGAAACCCCAAAATATTCATGAGAGAAATTAAAGAAGACCTAAATAAATCTAGAGGTAAACTTTTCATGGATTAGAAGACTCAATAATGTTAAGACATCAGTTCTCTCCAAATTGATCTATAGGTTTAATGCAATTCCAATCAAAATATTAGCAGCATATTTTTGTAGAAACTGACAAGCTAATTCTAAAATTTATATGAATAAGCAAACAAACCAGTATAGTAAAAACAATTTTAAAGAAAGAATGTGGTTGGAAGACTGACATTACTTGATTTCAAAACACATCATAAAGCCACTGTCATTAAGACAGTGTATATTGGAGAAAGAATATATGCACAGACCAATGGAACAGAATTGAGTCTAGAATATATATGGTCAATTTGATTTTCAGCATAGGTGTAAAGGCAATTCACTGGAAGAAGGAGTTTCAATAAATCATGCTGGAAAAACTGGACATCCAGGTACCAAAAAATAATCCTTGACATATACTTTGTATCATATATGTATATAGTTGATGCAAAATGGATCATAAACCTATAATCTAAAACTATAAAAATGTGTAGCATGAAACAGAAATAATAAAATTGAAAATAATCTTTGTGACCATTAGCCAGTCATGGTTAATGGAGACTCAGGAGGCTGAGGCGGGAGGATGGTTGGAGCCCACGAGTTTGAGGTTGCAGTGAGCTGTGGTTGCCTTCAGCTATGGTTATGGCACTGCACTTCAGCCTGGGTGACAGAGTAAGATTCTGTTTCTAAAAAAAAAAAAAGAAAAAAATTATAATAAAAAGCAAAAAAAGTCTTTGTGTCCTTGGACAAGGCAAGGATTTCTTAGAATTTCCTAGACATAACATACGAAGCATAAACTATGAAAGAAAAAATTGATGTTAAATTTTAGCAAAATGGAAAACTTTGCTCTTTGAAACACACCGTTAAAAAGTCAAAAGACAGTCCAGAGACATCATAAGTTATTAGATAAATTAAAATTGATACATGAGATACCACTACACACTTATTTGAACGCACTTACTTTTTATGTCCATACCGAAGAATGGGGAGCAACAGGAATTTTCATACGTTACTGGTGAAAATGTATAATGGTGGCCGGGCGCGGTGGCTCAAGCCTGTAATCCCAGCACTTTCGGAGGCCGAGACGGGCGGATCACGAGGTCAGGAGATCGAGACCATCTTGGCTGACCCGGTGAAACCCCGTCTCTACTAAAAAATACAAAAAACTAGCCGGGCGAGGTGGCGGGCGCCTGTGGTCCCAGCTACTCGGGAGGCTGAGGCAGGAGAATGGCGTGAACCCGGGAGCCGGAGCTTGCAGTGAGCTGAGATCCGGCCACTGCACTCCAGCCTGGGCGATAGAGGGAGACTCCGTCTCAAAAAAAAAAAAAAAAAGAAAAAGAAAATGTATAATGGTACAGGCACTTTTGAAAACACTTTGGTAGTTTCTTATGTAGTTAAATAAAAACTTACCATCTAATCCAGCAAACCCATGCCTAGGTATTTACCTAAGAGAAACGAAAACTTTTTTTATACAAAAACCTTTATGTGAGCATTTTAGCATCTTTATTTATAATTAACAATTGCTAAAAACTGAAAACAATTCAAATATCCTTTATCTGGTGAATAGACGAACTATGCATAGCTACACAATGGAATATTACTTAGCAATAAAAAGGAACAATCTGCCGATACACGCAACAACACGCATGAGCCTCATATGCATTAAGCTCCTTGAACTAGGCCAGACTCCAAAGACTACAGACTATTTGATTTCATTTATATGACTCCATTCCAGAAATGGCAAAACTATGAGGACAGAGAATACCTCAGTAGTTTATAGGGACTGGGGAGGGAGAAGTGGTTGACTATATATGGGCATGATGGCAACTTGGATATATTCTGTATACTGATTATGGTAGTGTTTACATGACTATACGCATTTGTCAAAAATCATAGTGTATACAGAAGGCGTGAATTTATATTGTATGTAAATTATCAAATTATTCCTCAATACACCTCACTTTAAAAAAGATAAAGATAGTTTCAGATAAAAGAATACTAAGAAAATCCATTGCTGGCAAATCTACACTACAAGCCATGCTAAAAGAAATTATTTAGAATGAAGGCAAATGAAAGCAGATGTAAATTTAGACTTACAGGATGGAGTGAAGAGCCTCGGAAATAGTAAATATGTGGGTAAGTGTAAAAGACTATTTTTTCCTCTGTATTCCTTTAAAATACATAATAGTTTCAAGGAAATAAAAATATCTTAATGTGAGATTTACAATGTGTGTAGATGCAGTGCATACGACAACATTAAGAGTGGGCCAAGAGCTTTGAAAGGACCCACACAGTTCCAGTATTTCTACATTTCACACAAATTGTTAAAATGTTAACTTTAAGAAGCCTGTAAAAAGGATGAGTATTGTAATCCCTACAGTGACCATTTAAAAATAAGTCAACAAGGTAGAGATTAAAAGCCAATGTATATATTTGATCTGGTTTTGAAGGATGAAAAGATATTTAGCAGGTAAAAAAGAGAAATGTATTTCAGGCAAAGGAAATAGTATATAGTAAATTCCACTTACCTTACTTTTTCATTCTTAGGATTTCCATAGTTCATATTTACATCATGAACCTCACAATTATAGTACTCATGGTTTAAATATTACTATGTCTCAGACTACAAACTTCTTGAGGCCAGTTTCCATACAGTTCTTTTTTTGCATCTTCAACCCTTAGCATAGTGCTGAGCATTGGGCACATAGTAAGGACTATGAAGATATTGACAGAGAATCTAATACTCTATCAACATTTATGGGTTTCTTAGTTTTTACACGTGAAGGAAGGAAGGAAGCTAATATTTATTAGCCACTGACTACATGCCAGGCTCTATGTTAAAGTTTTACATGTATTCTTTCATTCAGAGACATTAATCAGACAGTGGGATGTTTTTGGAAGGTGAAAGTATTAGGAAAAAGGAAATTAACATAGACTTCAATATAACGAATCAGGAATAATTGAAGAGGATGCCTCGAATGGGATCTGATCACTCACTAGATCCTGAGGGGGAAGCAGAGAGAGAAGACATTCTGCTCCCGAAGCCTCTCTTTTTATGAGTTCCCAATGGGTATAACATGCCACTGGGCAGTAATGATATCCACACTTTATTGGTTGCATTGTGCTGGCATTTATCAGGAACCTCTTCTTAAAAGAGGCAGTATGTGGACAGTGGAGACAGCAGGATCTTTTGAGTCTGGTGAAACTTCCCCACCCTGGTTCTGCATGTTACTAAGCACGTGACATTAGACAAGTTTCTTAAGCTCTTGAAGTTTTAAATTTTCTTAGCTATAAAATGGATACACTAATAGCTACCTCATAAGATTACATAAGATATTAGGTACAAGTTTCCTAGCCTACAAAAATGCTCAATAAGCCTGCCTCTCCTGTTCTGCTTTCTGCCTATGTACAGCCTGTTGGAACTGAAAAATTTGGAATTACTAGATATGACCAATAAATAAAAAGTGTATTTCTTTGGCAACGTTCTGTATTACAGAAATTTTGTTTTCTCAAACGTTAAGTCCTGTTGATATTCGTAGTGTTAGTTATTCGACATATTCTTGGAAGACTAACATTGTTTATAGATGCTTCAGTTTGCAAACCTAAAAAAAAAAATCCAGATAGAGGGCCAGGCACAGTGGCTCACACCTGTAATCCCAGCACTTTGGGAAGCCAAGGTGAGCGGATCGCAAGGTTAGGAGATCGAGACCATCCTGGCTAACACTGTGAAACCCCCCATGTCTATCAAAAAAATACAAAAAATTTAGCCTGGCATGGTAGTGGGTGCCTGTAGTCCCAACTACTTGGGAGTCTGAAGCAGGAGAATGGCGTGAACCTGGGAGGCGGAGCTTGCAGTGAGCCAAGATCAGCCACTGCACTCCAGCCTGGGTGACAGAGCCAGACTCTGTAAAAAAAAAAAAAAAAATCCAGATAGAGAAATTGTCATTCCTTAATCATGAAGGATATCAACATGAATCCTGAAATTCAGAACTCCTTGGTTTCAGTTCTTTTGCTTAAGTCACTAAATCACTTTTTCCTCTTAATGCCAAAAAAGAGGTGTTTGTATAGAAGGAAATTAATATTCTCTTTCTCAGTTTCAGCAAGAAGCACATTTATTATATGTTCAACAAAGTTGTATTCACCTTTCCAACTTAAAAATATTTAAGGGGTTTCATTATATTTTGAGAAATTATTCATCAATCAGGGATTTAGCAGCCACCAAAAAGAACTCCACAATTAATCTTTTATAATATGGGTGTGACTTATAATCTCTACACTAAAAAATTGTTAAATGTAAGGAAAAGCTGTTCATAAACTATAATATTTCTTGGCAAAGAAAAACTGCTTTGTGTTTTTAAAGATATGGTTGAGAATTTAAATGAGAGCTACATGCTTGAAATTAGTGCCAGATGCAACACAATTCAAGCACAATTCACTAACTGCATCAGATATTTCACTATGATTTAGTAAAAGGTATCCAACAATTCTACATTTCATAGAAATCTCACAAACACAAGTATTTCATTCACAAAACTCATGGCTTGGCAGGCTTCCAGGGCAGGAATTTGCTGGAAGAAAGGTAAATTTATTGATTAACATAAATCAAAGGACTGACATTTTCCCTAGAAAACTGACAAAACAATAATATTCCGAAACTGAAGTTCTTACAACCAGAGCGATGAGAAAAGTCTGAGCTATTATTTACATTTATTATAGGCATCCAGTAATGTGATAAACAATTAGGTAGTTAAGAATTCTCAAATCAGCATTGAGAAACTTAATTTTAAAATGTTAGATATTTTTGAAATAGGATTTTCCAAAAACCTTTGCAATGAAATCTGGTGTTTGTAAATCTTTGTAGTAGTTATAATTACATGCCACCTCTCTCCCTTGCATTTACTAATATATGCACTAAATAATGAGCATTCTTTGATGGGATCTATATAGAAACAATTGAGTTTTACTTTTTGTTTTTGGTTTTCTTTTGAGATGAAGTTTCGCTCCTGTCACTGAGGCTGGAGTGCAGTGGTGCAATCTCAGCTCACTGCAACCTCTGCCTCCCGAGTTCAAGTGATTCTCATGCCTCAGCCTCCCGAGTAGCTGGGATTACAGGCACGCGTCACCATGCCCAGCTCATTTTTGTATTTTTAATAGAGATGGGGTTTTAGCATGTTGGCCGGGCTGGTCATGAACTCCTGACCTCAAGTGATCCACCTGCCTCGGCCTCCCAAAGTGCTGGGATTACAGGCGTGAGCCACCGTGCCTGGCCCCAGATCATTCTTAAATATACAAACATTAATTCCTTCCTACCCCATGCCTCAGTTCTTCCCCCTCTACTATCTCTTTTCCCACTCTGGCTACACTTCCACCATCAGCAATTGTTGCGAGCTGAATATTTGTGCACCCCTACAATTCCTATCTTAAAGCCATAACCCACAGTGTGGCTGTGTTTGGAGATGTGGCCTCTAAGGCAGTAATTAAGGTTAAATAAGGTCAGAAGGGTAGAACCTTGATCCAACAGGATTAGTGTCCTTTTAAGTACAGAGAAAAGACACTGGAGAGCTCTCCGAACAGTGCACTCAAAGAAAAGGTGATGGGAGCATAACAAGGTGAGGGTGGCTGCCTACCAGGCAAGAGAAGAGGCCTCAAACAAAACAAAACAAAACAAACACAACAAAACCTACTTTGCTGGCATCTTGATCTTGGACTTCCCAGCATTTAGAATTGTGAGAAATAAGTTCCTGTTGCCTAAGCTGCCTTGTCTGTAGTATTTTACTATGACAGCCTGAGCAGATGAAGAGCAATTAAGAGGCCTGATGCAGTTACAACAGCACTCTTAGGCACACCTTTTTGTTAACTGTTTAACTTTTTAAAGATTTGGATTCAAGGAAAATCCTATTGAGAAGCTGAAGAGATTCGGCTAAAAGAGTTTTATACAGATCCTTGACCTCATTCAGCCTTGCTTCTACTTTAGAATCAGAGAATGTGAACAGGAAGATGGACCTCAGTGATCCTAACCTGTTGATTCAGGTTTTACTATGATGCTGGGGTTATATAAAACTGCTCTCTAAACTTGGTGCATCTTCTAGAAGATGTTGGCAGTGAGGCAGTGTAGTGGATAGTTGAGTAATAGGCTTAACCATCCGTTGATGCGAAATTGAGATATATTACTGAGTGCAATGCAAAATTTTATACACATTTAGCTTTCTTTGAAGGAAGACATTATTGGTAATGTTAACAGCAAAAAACAGCTGAGATTGAAAATTAGCGTGGGCCAGGTAACATGTTTTCTTTTTTTTTTGAGACGGAGTCTCTCTCTGTCGCCCGGGCTGGAGTGCAGTGGCCGGATCTCAGCTCACTGCAAGCTCCGCCTCCC
>NW_012121265.1:788073-848644 GCF_000951035.1 Colobus angolensis palliatus
TAACCTTACTGGGTCAGAATTTTAAAAATCGGGATATTCATACTGTTTACCTTGTCTGATTATGAGGATTAAAGAAGTAATTTACATAAAAGGCTGTGCTTGTTTTATAATGTATTTTTTTTTTTTTTTTTTTTTGAGACAGAGTCTCACTCTGTCGCCCAGGCTGGAGTGCAGTGACCGGATCTCAGCTCACTGCAAGCTCCACCTCCCGGGTTTACACCATTCTCCTGCCTCAGCCTCCCGAGTAGCTGGGACTACAGGGGCCCGCCACCTCGCCTGGCTAGCTTTTTGTGTTTTTTAGTAGAGACGGGGTTTCACCGTGTTAGCCAGGATGGTCTCGAACTCCTGACCTCGTGATCCGCCCGTCTCGGCCTCCGAAAGTGCTGGGATTACAGGCTTGAGCCACCGCGCCCGGCCTCAGGTAACATGTTAAAGTCTTTATGTGTACAGTAGCCTCCCTTATCCACAGCGAATACCTTCCAAGATCCCCCAGTAGATGCCTGAATCCTGGAATAATGGCGAACCCCATATATGGTTTTTCAATCTGATAACCAAGATGGCTACTAAGTGACTAAGAATCTGGTGGCATAACAGCATGCATATATACTGGACAAAGCGATGATTCACACTGCAGGATATTTCATCAGGATACCCAGAATGGGATTGCAATTAAACATTTGAGTTGCTTATTTCTGGAATTTTTTACTTAATGTGTTTGGACCTTGGTTGACTCCAGGTAACTGGAATCAGGCTAAGAGAAGCCACAGATGAGGGAAGCCTACTGTATTTCCTTTCTTTTTTTTTTTTTTTGAAACAGGGTCTGGTTCTGTCGCCCAGGCTTTTCTTATACAATCATCACAAAATTAGCAAATAGGTACACTTAATGTGATTCTTATTATAAAACAGATTTCGGAAAATGCAAATATTTCTAAAATAGCCCTATTCCCATCCCTATCACATAGGATATTTTATCTTCTTCACAGTGGTTTTCTCGTTTTTGTTTTTTTGTTTCCTTATTTTCTATGTTCCCCAAGTACCCCCTTCAGGGCATAACACAGTGCCTGCCACAAAAAAGAAAAAAGAAGTTCGGTAAATTTTTGGTCCAGTCAGCGCCATCACCAGATGGTACGCGCCACGAGGGCAGGAGTCTGCCCGTTTTCTGCTAACCAGAGATTGGCATGATGCCTGGTACAAAGTAGACGCCCAATAAATAGGTGAAGAAAGAAAAAAAAATAAAAAAAGGAAGAGAGGGAGGGGAATGGATAAAATGAATGAAGACGTTTGCAGAAGAGCCTAGAAAGAAAGCACTCTGCAACCTTCTCCCTTCTGGTGGCATCAACTCTTAGTTCAAGGTCTATGTCAGCCCTTTCCTCGCCCAGACGCATTGGCCGACAGCAGGGAATGAAGAAAGAACAAAGTCTTTAAAAATGTTCGGAAGAAAGAAAAAACGGCAAGAGAAAAGAGAGAAAAAAAAGAAAGGAACCACCTCCTTCGGACGGACTAAAAAGGCACGCCCCACGAGGCCGGTTGCCAAGGCGACCCTAGGGCCAGAACGGCCCCAGCCCATTGGCTGAGACGCAGGAGCCAATGAGAAGGCGCGATGTTGACAGGGTCTTAAGATGGCTGCTGGGCGACCCTTTCCTGACAGGTGAGTACGGCTTATGGAGGGTTGGTTACCCGCCGGCTCGGGCTCCGGCATGATGAGTTGGGAGGGCCTCTTGCCAGCAGCCGAGGGAGGCGGTATGGGCGGCCTCATAGCTCCTCGGCCGAGCCTCCCAGAGCAGGCTAGAAAAGCCCCCGGCCCGGGGCCGTGAAACCAACGGCGGGGCCACTCTCAGCCTTCCTCGGAAGGGGCGTCGCAGCGGCCTCCCCAGCCTGTTATGAGGGAGGGTTTCTCCGTCCCACTCCAGTCGAAGTGAGAGGGGATTGAGGAGGCTTTCGATAGGGGAAACAGGCTCATGTTTACAGTTGCTGTATCCCGGAACACAGCTCCAGTTAATGGGAGTGCCAGCAGGCTAGACATCCTTCGCCGGAAACTGCAGCGCTTAGTTCTGTGCCCGAGAGGGGATTCTGCCTGTTTTGGGATTGGAGTGGGGCATTGCCGCCAGGAAGCCTGCAGAATTCCCGGTTGTGCAGCCAAGCAGGAACAGGTGTACCTTACTAGACCCATCCTCTTGCAATCTTGGAGCTTGTAAGTATTCTCACAGCGGAATCGACTTAAAATGAGCCTTGAACTGTTAACTTGCTTTATTGTCTTTCCATGCAGGATCTTGGGTCTGGGAAAATGTTTTTCAGGCCAAGTAAACGAACACTGTCTTTAATTAAAACAGTTGCATACATGCAAAATCTTGCTAAATAAGTAGGTTTTCTGGATTGGCCGATTGTCAACCTAAATTCGCTCTCAGGCCTGTAATTCAGTTGTCCTTTCTGTACCTTTTTTGAGAAAAGGAGCACATTCATTTCATAAAAGTAAATAGGATATTTACGTTAATGTTGATGTTAACATGCTTGAAAATAGTAACCATTTTTAAGTCACCGACACTAATTATGATGTAAATTACAATCTTCAGATTGTTAAATGTGGTGGCTTATAATTAGTATGTAAGTGAAATTAATTTTAGATCAGATGAAGTTCAGGCTTCTGGGATTACTTCTAATCAAATACAAAATATGGGAAATAAGCCTTATACGATGAAAATGGAATTTAAATTCTGGAATAGAGACAGAAAACATTTACCCATCGAGCTGCTCAAATAATGTCTTTTGAGTTTTGGTTATAAGCAGCTGCCTGGTTGTCCAGAAAATATGACATTATTACTCAAACCTCTGACTGTGACTTTGACTTTGATGTATGTAACTTAGCATAGCATCTTACATAGCTTTCTGTACTCAAAAAGTACAGAGAAAGAATTCTTAACCAAATTTAACAAGTCTGTGATTATAGGCTAAGATCGTTCTCAGACCCAGTCTCAAATCCTTGTCCCTGCTTACAACTCTGCCCTGTGAAAGTTCATAATCCAAAGCCATGGGGCTGTTTTTGTAAAACAAGTGGATCAGAATGCATTAGGCAAGTCAGTTATCCCATCTGTAAATTGGGGGCGGGGCGGGCAGGGGAGGGGCAGATATAGATAGTAATTCCTAGTGGAAGGTTTGTTGTGAAGATTAATGGTACACCAAGGCCTGCCACACTGTCTGTATGCCATGTGTAGCAGTGGCTTGCTTTGTTTCCCCTTTCTGGTTCTTGTGTTTCCTGTTGTAACTAGGGTTCTTTCCCCTTCTCAGTGTCCTGAAGTGTACAGCATCTCTCCGAAAACATTCTCTTGGCTGAGTTGCTGGGTAGAGGAGAGAAACCTTATCTACTGGGATACTGGGCTCTAATCAGGACTGCAGTCCTGGAGAGAATGGAGTGATACATCCAGGAGTGAGATGACTCTGGGCATTTGGGGCACTTATAATATCAAAATCTTAAAGAGACACTTTAGAGCTGTAAGACATCTCAAAGATCATTTGATCAAACCTTTATTTTACAGCTTAAGAATGGAGGCCCAGACAAATGCAGTGACTTTTAATTATGTTGCTCAGGACTAGAAACCATCTTCCAACTTCGAAAACTCTTTTCCCCTGTAATCAGTTCACAGTCTAGAACAGTTTTTATTGTAATTTGATTTCTCCCTGGCTGCTATATTTTGAAAGATTGTGTCTACTAAACCTTATTTATGAATTTTTTTTCTGATAAAAATTAGGCCTATAACTACCATTGAACCTCTGATTATCATGTGGTGAAGAATAGTGCTTCACTAAATTTGTCTTTTCCTGTAACGGTGAATGGTACTGTCTCACTGAGGGGAAAAATAAAATAGTTTGGACTTTTTGAAATTAGCTTAGAGACTCTTGTTACTATATTCATACTTAGATTAGGAACTACTGAACTGTACCCTGTTTTTGAGTCATTGTTATCTGACCAAGTATGATAACTAATGACGTTGGGTGGTTTTCAAGGACAAACAGACAAAAAAACCCTAGTTATTCAGACTAGGACAATATATAAATATTTTCAGTTCGTGGCAAATTGTGTTAGCCCAGGACTAAAGATGCGTTCTGCATAGTACACACAGAAGGTCTTTGAGGATAATTATGGGATGGAATAAATCTTAACTCTAGAGGTGGAGGGTGTGTAAAATGAAGAAGGTGATATTCAAAACCATAGAGAGAAAAAGGATTCTGAGTCATTTACATTTTCCTTGGGGCGAAAATGATTAAATTGAAAATTATTTGGGTTGCAGGGTAAAAAAAATGAAAGCTTATGAATTAATACGTTGGCTGTTACATGGACTTGGCTATAATCTATAGTAAAAAGATTTAAGTTTCTGTTTCTCTGATATTCCACGTCTCTTGAGACTGGCTGAGTGAATTTTCACAGTTAAAGGGTAACTTGGGATTATCTGCCTTAAAACAAAGAAATACACTCTGAAAGACATGAGTAAGAGACACAGATAATCATCCTCCACAGCAGCCAAAAGAGGAATAACAGGAGGCCTAACATGGTGCCAGTTGGAAACTTTGTGAATGACAACTATATGCAATGAATAGAAAGACTATTTTCAAACTTGAGTCCAAAGCAAAGGTCACTAAGCAGCCACTCCATATTGGCTGATCTGTAATTGGGCTGCTGCTTACACGGGCAACTCCATTTTGCAGGCTGCACAGTGAGTGGCAGCAGTTATCCATGTTTATCAGTGACTGTTCAGTCTCCCTTGTATTTGGTTTTTTGAGAGTCACAGGAAAATGGCACATGACTTTAAAGGTTTTCAGGAGTGGAGTTCACAAACTACATGATTTGGATTTTGCCTAGATTTAGAGGTGGATTCCACTTTTTTCAAGCTATTTTAATTTTTTTTTTTCCTTTGGGTACACTCAAGAAATTACCATACCAGGCAGATGCCATATCAGCAGGAGCTAAAAATATATAATTTTGAGAAAATTTAAAAAGCCATAAAAAATGCCTAACTACTTGAAGGCTGATTAGCAACAACAACAGCAAAAATCTTGCCTTCTTCAGGGCAACTGAGACTGTTCCCCAGAGGGAGGTATGTTTGGGTGCCCAGAGCATAGACTATCACCCTGCAGAGATGCCAGAACAGTGGTTTGGTGGGAGACCTGTGTCACTGCCCACTGGAGAGGCATATGTATTTCATGAGCAGTCACATCTGAAGTCCAGGTCAAGGAATACTTGGCTCAAAAATTGAACAGAAACTTGCCATGTGTGTAGATGTCATTTCATGAGGCTAGGGATTTTTGCCTGTTTTATATACTTCTGTCCCCAGAGTCTTGAAGAGTGTCTGGCACACAGATGGGCATGTAAAACATTTTATGGACAGGAAGGGAAACAGTTATTTCTAACATAGACTCCAGTGATGCTAAGAAATCCAAACCTGGAATTTGTTATTGTTTTAAGTCCTTAAGTGATAATGAGCCTAAAGGTATATTATGTGCCGGTGGCCAAATCATACTGGAACTTATTACTGCTTCCTTCCCCTTGCTCTCAGAACAGGAGAAATCTTTTTCATTAATAGCATGATACCTATTTTTCAATATTGTCGCATTTTACATGATGTCTTTTGCGCTCTCAGAGTATCTCAAGAGTACTTCTGTCCCAACTTTAAAAATCCACAGACAGGTTTAGGGATAGATCTGGGTTTTATGGGGCCTGGAGCTCATATAACTTTGGGTCTCTTCGTTTAAAAAAAGAAATGCAAATTCTGAAAGTACAGTACTTTGAAAGGACCTGTGCAAATGAGGAATCTTGGAGCTTAGGTTACCATTATCTTCCTGGTAATTTGCCCTCATTTTGTTGCTCCATTCAGAAAACTAAACACTAATATTTGTTACAGACACTTCACCTCAGATTGTGACTATCAAGGAAGCAAATGATGGCATCAGTTGCTAAGTGAGTGCACCACAATTATTAGAAACTTCAAAACTATCTTATGAACCCAGTCACTCATAATAGAAATGATAAAAATGTAATACATGGCCATGGAAATAATAATAGCAAAGAGAACTTAACATTTATTGAGCCCCTAGGACCTCCTAAACACTATGTTGAGGGGCTTATCTCATTTAATCCTCAGAATAACCCTATAAGCAGTATAATTATCCCTGCATTACAGATAAAGAAATCGAGGGTCAGAGATGTTAAATGATTTCCTCATACTACTAGTAGTGGCAGAGTCAAGATTCTAGTTGGAGCAATTAGATGCCAGAGTCCTTCCTCATAAAAAGCCAACAGAATATTTGGTGAGGATATTTCAGAGAGCCAGCAACTGATGAGGCTGGACCAAAGTCACAAAAAGTAAGATCTGATTCTTCGGACCTGGAAGGAAGTCTTGAAAAGATAACATAAATCTGTTATCGCAAAATCCCTGATGTATTTGTCTCAGAGAGAATGGTGGTGTTTTTTTTGTTTGTTTGTTTTTTAACTAGGTTAATCACAATATGGAACAGAAAACTGCAAAACAGATTTCCGTCCTTCCATTTTATTCCTTTAGGTTGATAGGAAATCATGAGCAGTACAACCAGCTTTTTTATTTTAAGCATCTTTTGAAGGAACTGGTTTTGACTCAATATATGTGCTAAAATAGACTGTGCCATGGAGATCAATAGTGAATATGTACTTGAGTATTATACTTTTAGCAAATGATAACAATTTTGCTATTTTAAGATGTTTTATTAAACTTAATGGTTCTCTCTACCAATGGACTGTATAGTTAATACTAGTTAATACTAAATATTATCTTGAACTTTATCATTAGTTTCCCAAATATAGTATTGTTACTTTAAAAAGCTGTACATTTTTGTTAAATTGTTAGGATTATATTTCATTTAATATTATTTTAGCAAACAATATTAAACTAAAAAGTAGGATATCCTTTTTACTACCGTACCTTCCTACAGCTACTTACGTAGCTTAAAAATTTTCCTTTAGTTGTTTTCCTACTCCTTAGACAATACGCCCTCTGCAAGCTTGGTCCATTAAATATAGGTGAAACATGTAGTTTTATTCTCTAATTGGTATAGCTTCAAATATGATATTTTAATCCTAAATTGCTTGCAAAGTATGTTGTTAGGTTTTTAACATTCTTGAGCACTGCGTTACTGAATTTCATGTTTTTTTAGACAAAGCTACTCATGTATTAGAGAATTAAGGCTCTATTTTCTTTACCTGTAGGTATGTGTTGTAACAAACTTGTTTAAATAGCTTTTAAACTTCTAAACTTTTTTTTTTACTTACACAAGTGAAGATTTTAATTATTTTAATATGATGAGTTCATTCTATACCATTTTAGATGGGAAAAATAAAGTTTAGATGGACTGTTCTCAAACTATTGTTACAATTATTAGGCACCTAGAATGTCTTCTAATGGTCTTAAAATTATTTCTATGGTTATTCTACATGTGTAAATTAATCTTTTTCCTCATAGAAGAAAAGATGTGGAGTGGGCTGCTACCTCCTGGCCTAAATGAAAGTGATGCTGAGTCAAACTCTGAAGATGAAGCTACGTTGGAGAACTCTGGACTTAACTTACAGGAAGATAAAGAGGATGAGAGCATCAGAAAAACAGAAATCATAAATTTCTCAACAGATGAACCACAAACTGAAACAGAGTCAAATGTAAATGCCTATGAAGAGTGTCCTTCTGGAATTCCCGTAGATATGTGGAATGTAGGTTTTCTCTGAAACGCTCTTGCTACAGCCTGTGCGTGTACACACCCCTCATTGTGTCTCTGCCCTGGTCAGAATGTGCGTGTGTTCTTGGGACTTAACAGGGAGGGAGATGGACTCAGAATGCTTTTACTGTTCTCCGAGGCATTGGCCACTTAGATACTTGCTTTTATTTTGTTTTGTTTTTCATAGAAAGACAAAGGAAAAAAAAAAAACCCGAACCACTGTGTAGGATTAGCTGTTTGCCTAGCGTGGCACATGAGGAGTTTCTGTCTTTTATTTTATCTTTTATTTATCTTTTTTGTTATCTACATGAGCTTCACTCTCAAATTATGAAACGACTTATTTCAAAACAAGTGAATATCAAAACTCAGGTTGTGAGTCTCAGAGAATAGAGCATCTTAAGAACTGACTACCATCATTAAATTGGTATCTTTATACATGCTGAAATATAATTGTTTTATTACTTCAGTATTTTTTAAATGCATGTTTTTCTGGAAAGTGTATTTGCTTCTCAATATTTTTTTCTTTTACATAGAAATTTCAAGAATTGCATAAAAAACATACTGAACAGAAAAGCACAACCTCAAGATTCAGAGGGAAAAAAAGAAAACGCTCCAGAAAAGGTGTTTTATTTTAATTCAGGTTGTTAGTCGTGCTAATGCTAAATTGTGACTGAATTTAACCATTTTTTAAAAATATGGTTTTGAAATTAGTGAAGTTAGGTATTGACACTTTGTGAATTCTTTTCAGATAAATTGAAGAATGAAAAAGAATCTCATAGGTAGGTGGAATTTAAAATAGTTATATATTTTAGGCCATTGTAGAAATTGTTGAACTAATTGTTTCTGATCGTAATCAAACATATATGAACTAGTAATTGTAGTATAATTGTAGTAACCAATTAAAAACAGCAAAAGTAAAGACAGTATATATTGTATAAAACAAAACTTATATCTTCTTTTAGTGAACCGTCCTCAAATGAAACCCAATGGAAGGAGCTTACTCAGTATTTTGGAGTCAATGATAGATTTGACCCACCTGTTAAAAGGAAAAAAGTTGAGAAGGTAATATCTTTGTTATTGCATCTTATACCAGCTAGTAGGATACGTTGGTGATTAGCCTTGCCTAAAGTGCTTGTTCTCATTAATTCATTCAGTTAAAAGGTTAAGATGCCTACTACGCACCAGAAAAGGTGCTAGATAAGTAAATAGTTACAAATTATTAAAAAATTGCTAAGAGAAAGAACGGGCTGTTGTGAAAACATTAAAATGGGGGCTGTACTTTAGCATGGATGGTCAGGGAAAGCCTTTCATAGAAGGTGCCATGTCACTGAGACCTGAAGGATGGAAAAAACTGTTTATATAAAGAATGCTAGCGCAGAGGCATGGGTAAAGATCCTAGAGAAGAGTCGTCCTGGGACATTCCAGTAATCGTAGGAAGGCCAGCCTGTCTGGAATGGAATCAGTGAGGAGGAGGGTAGCCCACTATATGATTATAGAGGCAGGCAGTCACTGACCAAATTGTGTAGGACCTCAAAGGGCTTAGTAAAGAAATGGGTTTTATTCACAATGCAGTTGACAGTCATAAAGGTTTTTAAGTCAAGGGAATGACATGACCTATGTTAAAAAGATTCGTATGACTGTTACCTGGTGAACTGATTGTGAGGCAGCAAAAATAGATGAGAACAGCACAGTTAGGAGACTCCTAGGCATAAAATGATGGATTGAGCCAGAATGGTTCTGTTGAAGAAGGAAAAAAGTGGATGGATTTGAGGCATATTGTAGAAGTAAAATTAATGATATTTGCCTCTGGATTGCTTGTGAGGTGATAGGGAGGGTTTGAGGCGTGTGGAAGGAAAGAGGACCATTCAAAGCTTTGGCTTAAGCAGTGGTGTGAATAGTGATGTTACAAAGAGAAATTTGGGGAGGGGAAAGGATTGAGAGTGGGACCTAGCCAAAGTTCAGTTTGGGACTTGAGTGTTATTGGAAAGCGGGAGCAGAGTAGATGGTTAGTATAATGAGGTAGGGGCTCAGAGAAGAGCCTGACCTTTAGATGCACATTTGTAGTTGTCAGTCTCTATACATACTAATACTTAGTGGAGGCTTGTGTGAATGAGTAACTCACTTATTCACACAGGGAAATGTTGGAGCATGAAAATCAAGTGCTGAGTGCTAGAGCTGGAGGCACAGGGGGCTAGTTGAAACCCAAGTATATTGTATCCTGTCTGTAATAGACAGATGCCTCTTTCATGGATCATTGCTATAGACTGTTGTGTGTACCTAGAGACCTTTGTCATTTTCTGATCCATCTGTATTTCTTCCAAAGTACCTCTGATTTTAAATCCATCATTGCATGGTACTGTGTCATTGAGGGTGCACACATTAAGGAACTGTCAAAACAGAATTTTGCTGTGAATTTTTTGATTCCAACTTTGCAAAAGTTTCTTAGCATCCAAAAACAGTCCCTGGAACTTTGGGGAATTGGAACCAGAATCTCTTTCTGCCTCAACTAATTATTGCTCCTGAGCAATCTCATTTTTACAAATGTTCAAGCAGGTGCAGAAATGCTAAATTTCTTGCAAATAAAAATCACTGGTACAGTTGAAACTAAAAACCAGGTTTCATGACAGCAGTCTCAGTTTCCTAGGCTCAATGCAGAAGGGGTGATAACTGTTTGCAAGTGTAATTGCCATTCTCTTGTGATGCTGGTGGGCCGAGCAGTGGCTGTGTGATGGGAGATGCTCTTGACTGTACCAAATGTGTTCTAAGGCATTAGGGAGGAGGACCATGCTGGCAGCCCGGGTCCGTGTGTTATCTCTGGCAGACCTGCCATAGAGTTCCAGCTGCTGGATGAATTATTCTTTTGAGGGAAGGAATGGTCAAATATTGGTTCTATTAGGAAATATTTTTTTAAATTTTACTTGTGAATTAGATGGTCTTTGAGTTTCACTTGTTTACCGTGTTGGTTATGTTTTCTCATAACTATATTGACATTAGAATGTCTAAATTGCTTCTTAGTGAAGTTAAAGCCATGAAATGAACTTCCTAGCTACTCTAAAAAGTAGAAACTTAGACATGATTTTTTTTACAGTCTATCTTTATTAAAATTTTATTATCCTACATATAAATTGTACCTTCTTGATACTGGCTAGATGCCAGGCTTACTCTTATTCATTGTCTAGGATTTGGAGTTTGTATGGAGTTGCTTTAATACAGGTTACTAGGATTCTTTGCACAAAATTAAACAACTCAATTTTAGGAACCAATGTTCTATTTCACATTATGCATTAAATGTGTTCTACAAGAAAATTATAACCCAAACACTATTTTGAAAATGAGATCTCTGTGTAAGGGAGACTGCTGTAAGTCCTTTTGTAATTGCCCATTGATCTGTTTTATATGTTTGGGTTTTCTTAACCTTAGATATTCATCCTTATGATGATATTCATCTTAACAGTAGATACTCGTCCACATAAATTACATCTAGCTAAGGAAGTTATGGTGGTTTTCTAAACAAGGAGCCTAAGCTAGCTAGGCTTCTATCTGTCTAGGATTTTTCCCGCATTTGATATTCCACAAATAAACCCAAGCATAAGAGGAAAGGAAGGACTTAGTGAAGCCAGATTCTTTCATGTTCTCTTGGTAGTTCAGTATAATTGCATGCCAGCAGGTTCCCACTCATTCTTTGGTTTGGGATCGTTGGTTTAAATGGTACTCCTTTGGCTGTCCTGCTAAAGTTTCTACTGCAAATCCAACAGAGTAAATACACTTTAAAGAATGTCCACATTGGAGATGCCGAGATAAAAATTAAATAAATGTAAATCCAGCACATAGTAGCGACTGCTCATGAAATCTAGAGATGATCATGAAAATCTGTGATGCAGTTAGAACAAAACTAGCATGAATTTCCATCCACTATTTTATTTCTCTGGAGCAGAGGCTGATCTGTTACCATATCTGAGAGAACCTTTTTATTTTGTATTTACTCAACCCTCTAGAATGGTAAAACAAAACAAACTTCTTAATCTGTGTCTATCGTGCAGTGTTTTTTTCCCCCCTTTTTTCTTTTTTTGGAACACTGCCAAGCTGAAACTGTTGCTCAACCAAGAATGTCTGTTTACAGCACTGCTGTCACCTGCCTCTCAGACAATGCAGAGGCTTGTATTTTTTAAACATAATCTTCCTAATATCCAAAGCTGTTTTAAAGTGTTCTTTGAATTAAATACAGCTATAATTGTGTTTCTGGCAGCAGTTCTGGGACTTACTAGTAATTCTGTAATCATAGCATAATTATTTTGAATCTGTGGGAATTTCTTTAGAATAAATTTCACTCATTAATTTCACTATAAATGTCTCAAGTATTCTTTAGTTGAATCAGTTTGATTAGTCAGCAGTCATTATTGAAGTAGTTTTATGTATACCTAATGGATACTTTTTGGCATGAAAAACCAGAGGTACTTTATTAAATGTTAGAGTAATTGTACAATGTCTTGGATGGATTTTTCAAGTTTTTTATGAGAGGAAACTGCTGTTGTATAGTGTAGCTTTTTCGAACTTGTTTTTTTTTTTTTTTTAAAGCAGAGTGCTTTTAACAAACAGACTCTTAACATGGTTCTCCAATACATAGATCAGTTAAAAGTCTGGCTTCCGTGGGTGGGTGGAGGGAGGAGGTATTGAGAGGGAGGTTTAGGGGTGTGCTGAGAGAGGTATGAGGAGTGTTGAGGTGGTACCGTGAAGATCTCCTGGTATCAGTTACAAACCATTGCCTCTTGGTTCCTATGTGACTCCTGTGGGGTGGGTTGATAGGACCAGTGTTATTCTCATACAGATAAAGAAACCGAAGCTCAGCATAATTTGCCTAAGAAAACAAACCAGGTGAGAAGTGAAATGAGACTTTAAACCCAAGTCATTTGGTCCCAAATCTAGATTTTTCTGAATGGGGTTTTTATTTACCTGACTCATATGATTTTTTTTTTTTTTTTTGAGACAGAATCTTGCTCTGTTGCCTGGGCTGGAATGCAGTGATGCGATCTCAGCTCACTGCATCCTCCACTTCGCGGGTTTAAATGATTCTCCTACCTCAGCCTCCTGTAGCTGGGACTACCGGTGTGTGCCACCACACCCAGCTAATTTTTGTATTTTTAGTAGAGATGGGGATTCGCCATATTGGCCACGCTGGTCTTGAACTCCTGACCTCGTGATCCGCCTGCCTTGGCCTCCCAAAGTGCTGGGATTACAGGCATGAGCCATCGCACCCAGCTGACTCAAGTGATTTTAAGTAGGTATGATTATATATATATGTAAAGTTAACAGTTATAAATAAATACATGATTTACATTTACATATGAAAGTACCTCTTCTCCTCTCCCCTGCTGCCCTTCTTTATAAAGGGATTGCCTTATTTTTTCTTAGATATTTAGGTTCAGTAATGCAAACTTCAATGGATAATTCATTTGTGTTAAGCTTTAAAAATGGAATATATTAACCAAATAAATATTTGGTAGCAGAATTTTCATATAAATATATTGTGGTATAGTTTGACTTTAAAAGCTTTAACCACATATAAAAAGTTATTCTACATATGCACATATAGATGTTAGCCCACAATGTTAAACCAAGTACCCACACATTTCTTAGATATTTGTAGTCCTATCTTCTTGACATTTATGGTAAAACTTTATTAATTGGCAATTGTTGCCTTGTGGGTTAGATACTTCGTTTAGATGAATTTTTCACCTGTGGCCAAATTGCCATTCCCAGGTTTGTGTTGAGATATGTCGTAAATTATGTTTTGATTCTAACCAAAAGGCAACTTAGAAGCACACCAAGGCGCCGCAGGCTATCAATAGCTCCTCTGTGCCTCCTGCCACTCCTGTAGTGTGGAAGACATCCTAGATAAGTCAAATAAAGGCCACTCTTGAGTCTAGCTTAAAACTTTTCAGAAAGCCTTAATACTCAGACTCTAGTTCATGAGACTATTTACTGACAAAGTTGACTGCTTGAGTCTTGTACTTGGGTCTGAGCTTGAAGAAGTATGATACAGTCTGTAGCCTTATAGACATAAGCCTTCTCTTTTGTGATAATGGTATCCTGATATTTAGGTTTTATAATAGGAGCAGCTTATTTATTGAATGACTACTATATTCTAAAAATGTGGCTAGGTATTTTATATATATGTTCTTTGACTCATCATAATCTTGCAGAGAATGTGGTTTTATTCTTATTTTATTGCATGTGAGATAACTGCAACCCACAGAGGTTTAGAAACTCACTCAGGGTTGCTTAATTCATAAGTAGAGGAGCTAGTCTGAACCTAGGTCTGACCCTGCCAGCTGTGCTCTTTGTGAGCTGCTATGAACTTACAGTCTTTGAGGAGATGGGAATGTTTTACTAAGTGTTTTGAGTGTATTTGGAATATTAATATGTTCTTATGGAAACAAAGTTTGTACATAGAACCAGGAGTTTTTCAGAGCTAAAAGAAGCTATTACCTTTTATTTAAATAAATTGCCAGAAAGAGAGATAAAAGGGCTAAAAACAAAGTTGAAAATGTGATAGAAATCTAGAATTTTTATTTCTAGAAGGGTTACTCATTCAAGCCAGTCTTTTCATTACCTTTGAGGAAACAGAGGCTTATGAGTCAACTATGTCATTTACCCAGAGCTTTGACCACATCTCCTGTCTTCCAGTCCTATGCTCTTTCCACTGTAATATGCTATTACCTTTAGATTCTGCTCTGAATGGCTGGGGGAATGGAAAGGCTTAAGAATGGAAGCTGTTAGTGAGCAGGTTGCTGAGATGAAAGGTTGGAGCAGGTCTAGGTTGATTGCTTCCTTGCATGAGATTGGATAAGTTCTGAGTTGAGGTATCAGGCTATGCAAGAATTTGTAGTGCAAGGAAACTTGTAGTTTGATATTAACGTTTTGTACAAATACATTTTGACACATACAAATATGTGTCAGTGACATTTGAGGCGATGCCTAATATTCTGCACAGGAAAGTGAGACTGTTGTATTTACATTTTTAAAATAAAATAACTATTTTCAATATAAATTAAATAGTAAAGCTCTAGGTGCAGGTACTATTTTAAGCTCTGTGAGCCCAGGATGGAGAAGATACTCCCCATGCCCTTGAGGAATGTATATATTCTAGTACCAGGATAGATGCATATATAAATGAGTACAATACATGTACCTTTTTTTAACCATAGGGGCATTATTACTTCAATATTACTGTTGTGAATTCTCTTGGAAGCTTCTCAGAGTAGTTGGTGTGTAATAAATGTTCCCAGTTTGAGTGGGGTCCTTTTAGAATGAATGCAAACATGGATGACTGCAGTGTGAACGTCAGCTCAGTAGCACAGACTGAATTAATGTCTTCTGTGTAGAAGGAACTGGGCTGGATTCTGGGACACACCAAGCTGGTGACACACAGCCTGCTCCCACTGAGTATAGGACCCAAGAGGGGAGAATACACAACTCGCTGGAGTGTGTCAGACAAGTTAAATGCTGAAGGGACACAAGGTACAGCAACAGTACAGTGTGGAGAGCCTTGTGTGGGGTTTGGGGAGGGTGATGGGGTCATAGGAATGTAGGGCTGAGGAGCTCTACATAGACAGGGAAGGTAACATTCGACGTGAGCCTAAAGGGATGATTAATATTTTTCCAAGAGAAACACATCAGGGGCACAGGGAACATTAAGATAATGGTAAATGTGGCCAGAGATTAAAAAGCATAGCATTGCTGAAGATGGGGCTGAGGAAGCATTTGGGGACCCCTTTGTGAAGGGAGTGGGGTGTTATTCAAAGGGAATATGAAGTAATGCTTTAAGCTGGGTAATGATATCTGTTTCAGAAAGAGAAGACTAGTTTGGAGATTGTTATAATATTCCAAATAAGGGATTGCATGCCCCTGAAGAAGCACAGAAGGAAGAAATGAGAGACCTTTGCCAAAATAGAGTTCAGATAGGAGCAAGGGGTTGGAAGCATTGAAGATAACTGAGGATTCTATCAAGGGTGACTGTGGAGGAGGAGAAGCGGGATAGCAAGTAATGGGCTTGTTACAGACATCATGAAATTGAAGACCTTGCCTTTGCAGGCCTTCAGTGTGAAGATGATTAGCAAGTAGCTGGAGATGTAGGTATCGGTACAGGGGGAAGTCAGGTGTTTTTAATTATTTAGAGAACGCCACCAGCTCATAAAAAGTAATTGAAGCTCCAGGACAGAGTAGATTACTGGGGAGGGTGAAAAGTAAAGAAAAATGTGCTAGTCAGAAACTTGAGGAACACTGTGATTAAGGGACAAGCAGAGGAGATAGTGGGTAGTTTTGAGAAGGAGGACATGGCTGGCTGTTGTGGCTCATGCCTGTAATCCCAGCACTTTGGGAGGCTAAGGCAGGCATATCATAAGGTCAGGAGATTGAGACCATCCTGGCTAGCACGGTGAAACCCCCTCTGTACTAAAATACAAAGAATTAGCTGGGCGTGGTGGCATATGCCTGTAGTCCCAACTACTTGGGAGGCTGAGGAAGGGGAATCGCTTGAACCCAGGAGGCGGAGCTTGCAGTGAGCTGAGATTGCACCACTGTGCTCCAGCCTAGTGACAGAATGAGACTCTGTCACCAAAAAAAAAAAAAATAATAAAAAAAAAGACACAGTTGACATATATTTTAGCATGCATCAGAATCATATGGATTGCTGGGCCCCTAGTCCAGAGTTTTTCCACAGAATTTGCATTTGCATTTCCAACAAGTTTCCAGGTAACGTTGATACTGCTAGTTCAGCACTTAAACTTTGAGAACCACTGGCTTAGAGTTTAGTTGATAATGGTAATTGTGGGTTGCAAGTTAGAGAGGAAGAAGAAGAGGATCTAAGAAGGGACTGAAGGACTGTGCCAGGGAATGAGGTTCCAGTAAAGGCAAAGCAGATGCGTTAGGTAAAAAGACTTAGGGTGAGTGGAAGATTTGTATTCAGGGAGTAGAATTCTAGATTATGAAGTTTTGGAGGTGGAACTTTCGGGCAGTGTCTGTAACATGACATATAGCAATCTTACTCCAAGTGCACTGACATACAAAGAGATAAGGAGTGTGTACCTGAATGTAACTCAGTGTACTACTTTCCTCATGGAGAAATTCTAGTCCCCCACCACCCCCAGCAAAAGCCATCTAGACAAACTGTTTTGTTGTTGTTTTTAAAAGACAGGGTCTTGCTCTATCACCCAGGTTAAACTGCAGTGGTGTGATTATAGCCCACTGCAGCCTCAAACTCCTGGGCTCAAACAATCCTCTTCTGTCAGCATCCCTAGTAGCTCTGGGACTAAAGGTGTGTATCAGCACTCCCAGCCACTACAAAACTGTGTTTAGTCATGAAGCTGATTTGTATTCTGGCACAAGCTCCTTATCTTTACATGGACCGAAATAAACGGTTCATGGGTAGGCACTGTGTACAGACCAGACCTGGCCCACAGGCCGTGACTGAAGCGGCACTGGCCTAGAGTATAGATTTCTGAAGTGCATCAAGTTAGAGGTCCCAGGATGGTGTTTGGACCATTAGGAGAGGAGTTCTGTAGAAATGGAAGAAAGATGTTTCTGGAGACTGGTAGATGATCACAGGACAAGAATGGGAGGTGAGCATTAGATCCTTATGGCCTCAGGTCAAAGACTATGAAGCTCTGTTGAATGGTCTCCAGCTAAACAGGAAAGCAAGCAGAAAAGTCTGTTGCCCTTGCAGGTATTAAATACTTAGGTGGGGTCTGTGAGAAGGAATCATCTTCTCTTAGCAACAGACATCAGTGACAACCTTACTGGTCTTTGTTTCTGTAATCTGTTTAGGCAGATTATGTTGTTATTTTTTACATCTCATCTCAACAAAGGCTACACAGGAACAGAATTCTCTCAGTTGACTGGCATAATCAAGCAATATGCTGATGGAAGAGACATTCTTAGGACTTCTGTTATTAAATAAGGAGAAGTCTGTAAGAGGTAGAGTATTAACAGTGAATGTGGAAGTTAAGAGACTAGATAAGACCTTGTTGGGATAAAATCTGCTTCTAAGAAGCATATATTAGACCATATTTTAAATTTTTTGTTATCTGTAGTAACTATTTTCACAAGCTAGAACTGTAGTTATTTAAGTCTAAGCATCTTTTTATAAATGTGTAATGCATTCTACCCTAGTCTGGTAATCCCATGAAAATATTAATTATAATTTCCTGAAGTATCTTTAGTAAATAAAAACATATACATAAGAAAATAAAATCAATCTTATGTGTAATTTTCCTCTGCTGTTTAATATTCAGCCTAATGGTCATAGTCAAAGACTATGGAGGCTATTGATTGAAAGTCTTGAGCTATAGGAATGGGCAGTAAGAAAAGAGACAGAAGAAACTTGTGGTTGAGAATGCAGGCTCTGAGCAAACCTGAATTCATGTGATGGCTTTACTACTTACAGACTGTGGCTTTGGCCAAGTTCAGGAGTCTTAGGCTCTGTTTCCTCACCTTTAACACAGGATAACATTATTATTCATGGTGGTGTTATAAGAATTAAATGAGCCTTCTTACAGTACTAAGCCCAGAATCTGCCACGTAATAAACACTCCATAATTTTTAGCTATTGTTGTCATCAACATTATTGTTGTTATTAAGGGAAAGCATAGGCTTTGATTCACAAAAATCTGGATTTGCATCTTATTTTTATTAGTTCAAGAAGTTATATGACCTCAGGTAAGCCATTTACTGTTTCAGCCAGTACCAATGGGAATGGTAGCAGCTACCTTCTGGTGTTACTGTGAGAATTAAATGGTCTACATGTGTAACACATTCAGTATAATCCTGTGACATGGTCTTGGCTAGCAAATGTTTGCTTTTCTTCCTGCCCTTAATTTTAGGTTTCTTTTCTTTCTAGTCAGGCCTTGAAAAGAGGATAGACCAGGCTGTGGAGGAGTGGAATATTGAGAAGGCTGAGGAACTTAGCAACCAGCTAGCTACTCGAGAGGTGAGTCAAATGGGTTACACATTTTCTGTGTTTTCAAATTTTCTAAAATGAATGTGTATTCCTTTTATGATCATTAATAAGTTCAGTATTAAAATATTTCATCTAAGGTTTTCCTTTTTGTCCATTTTCTTCTCTTTCATTCTGTCATTTAAATCATTCTGGTCTAAAACTCTTGCTAGAAATAATCCGTGATTGATACTGAACCTTAGATTTTACCTAGATCAGAGAGATTTGTTTCAGGTATGATTAAAATGCTAGCTTTCTTTTCCATTTGCATCTTTAACTCATTTGAACTCTGAGGGCAACTGTGTATTCTAAGGTCACATCCCTCAACCTTTTCTTAACCCTTGGTAAAATGCTTTCTTACTGTTTGCTCAGCACATCCCCCCTCAGCCCTAAAGAATTTTGAGTCTTTTTTCTTTTTTTCTATAGTGTAAAACTAATAGATATATTGGATATTCTTTTTCCAAGTACAGAAGACCACAAGAAGATTCTGACTTATACTCCTGGAGGTGGGGTGTGGGCAAATTCCCCCAGTTGAGAATTAATGTCAGTATAGATTAAAGAGCTCATATTGGCGTGTGTTTTTATTATTTTTGTTGTTTTTTAATTCCTTTTTTTCCTTTCTAGGAAAAAATCTCCACCTTAGTCTTTTTTAGTGCCTTGATCCTTCCCTCCTTCACCTCAGACTTAAACTACTCCATAGTGTTTTGTTACATAGAGAGCATCATGGGTTATCTGAGTAAATTACTGGCCACACTCGCTATTCTGACTTGCAGGTGGACTTTTTATCCTAAACTGAGACAAGAGATAACTTTGTGATTTCAGCAAATTCTTCTATGGAAGTACTGTTGCACTCTTCCGTCGTTAGATCTGATGTAAACGTATCTACTGTGGATGGATGTTTGTTGTGATTTTTGCATTTTTCGTTTTGTTTTTTTCTTTTTGACTTCAGGCTTTAAGTATCTTGTGAATTTTTTGGCGTAGGGAAAAACAAGTTCAGAAAGGGGATTCAGAAATTATCTTTTTTTCTTTAAACCTTTTAAAATCATTTGTCACATTAAATACTTCTGTGTGTAATGTGTGTGAATGTGTTTGTGTGTGTGAGAGAATATATATTAATGACTAATGTAAAGGAAGTTATAAAGCTGTGGACTTAATTTAGGGAAATAGCCAAGAAATAACACAAATGGCAGTTATTTGGCCTTTCAGAAAATAAGCTGACATTTTATATAAGGTATTTTTTCATTGCAAAATGTGCGTAACATAAAATTTACCATCTTAATCATTTTTAACTGTGCAGTTCGGTAGCATTAAGTACATTCACATTGTTATCCAACCATCACCATCTTCCTCCAAAGCTTTTTGTCTTGCAGAACTGAAACTCTGTACCCATTAAACTCTGTACCCATTCTCCCCTCCACCCAGCCTTGGACAGCCACTCTTCTGTCTCCATGAATTTGACTGCTATGGGTATCTCATATAAGTGAAATTATTTAATATTTGTCCATTTGCATCTGGCATATTTCACTTAACATAGTATCCTCAGATTTACTCCATGTTGCAGCATGTGTCAGAATTCCTTTCCTTTTTAAGGCTCAATAATACTCCATTGTATGTACTTCTTACATTCTGGGTTTATATTGCATTTTGCTTATGTATTCATCTTTCAGTGGACACTTGGGTTACTTCTATCTTTTGACCATTATGAAAAATGCTACTATGAATATTGGTGTACAAATATCTGTTTGAATGCCTGCTTTCAGTTCTTTTGGGTATGTACCCAGAGGTGAAAGTGCTAGATCACAAAGTATTTTCACTGTTTTTTTTTTTTTCTTATAAGATACAATTCTCCCCTTCCCATCTTATAAGTTCTTGTGCGTGCAGTTTAACCATTACTCTATTTCATCTCTAAGGCAGCCATATTTTGATTCATTGAGTATAGCTTTCATTGTGTATAACAGCATTTTATTAATCTATTTTAGAATTGAAAGGTACAGGTATCTCATTTTAATAAAGTGAATTTGAAAGTGTGTTGAATGGTGCCACAAACTCAGTAGGATTTCAGTGTTAGTTGTTATTACAGTGGCTTCTTCAATATGAATAAAGTAGAAGTCCTTCTCCCTATAATGAGATCTGTGCTGAAAATCGTCTTTAAAATTCTATTCAACAAACATAGTCTCTTTTGTTTGTTAGTGAGTAGACTCTTTTGGCACTTGAAACTGTTATTTCCATAGAAAGGCTTTTAGAAATAGTGGCTTCGTTTCTTGACCAGCTTGGAAGTATAGTTACTTCTAAGTATAGTGTATACTTTCAAGTAATTGTACTTGAAAGTATAGCAAAATTATACCAGTAGTATATCTAATCTCCAAATTTTGGAGAGTTGACCATGAAAATGTCAGGAAATGGTGGGGAGGGGCAGTGCCTGTGGGGTTGGAAGAGACTCCAATGCGTAGATACCTTTCTGGCTCAAAGGATGGGGGAGTATAGTGAGGAGTGGCTGAAGATTTAAGGGAGCTTTCAGGGACTGAAAAGCACACAAGGCAGCAGTAACCAGTCCCTAGGGATGCAGAAGCTGGTGAGGAAGTCTGGTCTGAATATCTACCTCATTTGGATCAGAAACAGAACCTTCTAGAGAACTGATACTTAAATGCATTACTAGTTATGATGAAGTATTCCATGTCCTGCCGTATGTTGAACAAGTGTCTCTTGAATCCCTTTAACAATTCTGGAAATGTGTTACCGGTTGCTGTCAGATGCTGGCTGCTCTGGAGTCTGTGAGATAGTTCCGAGTAAAGTGTAAGACAGGTGCATAAGAAAAACCAACAGAGACATAGAGTATGGCTGCCCTATTGTTCTTAGAAATGGTATGGATTTTTTCTCTTCACTGGTCTCTTCAGGATCACAGGACTTAACAAACTGGTGTCCTATTGCCGTTACTTGTCCATTCTTCCTTTTGGAAGATCCCAGAGTTGCGTATTGTGTGATCTCTTCCAAGTAGCAAGTGACTGACCAGCAGAATCCCCCAAGTCAGTCAGTTTCCTCAGAGTTTGCTTTGCTAAAGGAAGAAAAGGTAAGGCAAAGCCTAGTCTTCAGGGTTAAAATGTGGACTCCGTGTGATCCATGCACAACTGTCCATCTTTTTATCTTTTTCTGCTTATTAGTACCCCCATCTGAAACAAGGGGAATTCACAAAGAAGCATTTATTTTACTGCAGGTTCTATGTTCCTTTTAGTAGAGTTAGTAATGCTGAAGTTTTGAGTTGAACACATTTTACTTAAAACAAAAAAAAAAAACAACATCCTTTATATTTTGCAATTATTTCAGACTTTCAAAAAGTTGAGAAATTTGTAAAAAGACTTCCTATTTACCTTTCCCTCAGATACCGGAAATACTAACATTTTACAACATTTGACTTCATGTTTTCTAGTTTGACATAATTTATTTAAGTTTGCCAGGTGTCCCACTAATTCCATTTATAGCAAAAGAAAGTTCTTTTTCCTGGTCAATGACTTTGCATTTTGTCATCATTGTTTCTTTAGTTTTTTTAATCTGGAATGTTTCCTCAGTCTTTCTTTGTTTCTCAGGACCTTAATATTTCTGAAGAGGCCAGTTACATTGTAGCATGTCCCTTACAATTTTGATTGTCTGCTGTTTCCTCATGATTAATTTTAGGTTGTGCATTTTTGGCAGGAAAATCCTGGGAGTAATGTGTGTTTCTCAGTGTCAGCGATCCAGAGACTCATGCAGTCTCTTTGTCCCTTTCCTGATGGTGTTACTTTGATTAACTACTTCAGGTAGTGTCTCCAGATTTCTCCACTGTGACGTTATTATTTCTTCCTTTGGAATAAATAAGTATCTTGTGGGGAGTTAGGAGATAATCTGAGACTGTGTAAATGTTCTCTTTCTCATGTTTTCCCCGTTTGTTTTAGTGTCCGCTGGCTGATTTTCTTGCTTGTGACAGTTTTTATTGTGGTGACTGCCAAATTCCTTTTGATCTTTAAAATATGACCTCATTGTACTTTTAATCGTCACCTGGCAAACTAAATCTAAAACTTGGCTTAAGTGAGCTATTGGATTATAGAATCTTTTATGTGTCTTCGTTAAATTTCTCAGTAAATGTGGACAATTGGGATTTGGATAAAGTTTTCCTAAATGATGCACTGGGTTGGTGTAGGGTCACCATGTGACATTCTGCCCACCAGCAGTTGCATATGCACTCTGTCCTTGTCTGCCACGTTACCATTCACTGCAAGCTTTCCTTCTATGTGCAGTTTGAAGCTGTTTGTCAAAGCATACAGAACTAGTGCCTTAGAGGTTTCAGACATGTGAGTTTCCTTTGAGGATATTAAGATTCTTTTTTTTTTTTTTTTGTCATGCTGCAGTTTTAGAAATGGGAATTGTATGATACTGACTAGATGTCTTCCATTTTTTAAGGGCTATTTCTTGTCACACTTTTTGACAAATGAGATTGCTTTAGAGATACATGAGATTTTTCAGCACTTGTAAATGTAAGAATAGTAAATGGTTTCCTCAGTGTTCTTTTTATGTTCATACAAATAAATTTATTTGATGTGGGATTATAGCATTCTTTTAATCAGATTATAGCATTCTGATTAAGAGAAAAATAATTTAGGCCCTGTTCTTTGCCCTGTATAAGTGGAAAAACATCTGGAAAATGTTTGCAGTTCAGACACAGGCATTGGAAAGATACTGATGTTACTTTCATTAAGCACCCGTGAAGAATAATCAAGATGGAATTTTTGAATGAATAGTTTGGTTTGAGATTTAATTTTACATATTTATCTCCTTGGTACCAATCACTGTGGATATGAGATGGGATTTTGAGAACTAAGTGTGAGTTTGGGGACAGAAGCCCTTTATGAATTAAATGTATACGTGCATGGTAGGTGTCCTTTTGGAAATCAGGTATATTGGTTTTCATCAGTACCGTTTTCTTTTTTCAAGCAGCAGTGACTGGGACCTGCTGATAAAGCCTTTGCTCAGAGGCACAGATCCCAGAGTTCTTAAAGCCTTTTCCAACCATAATAAGTGAAACTAATTTTTGATGTTTAACATTTATAAGCCTATGAAACCAATGGGGCAGCATCAGTATTGAGAAAAATGAAGCCAAAAGTAGAACCATGTCTGAGAATAGGCCTTGAAAATAGTTCTTAAAAAGAAAAAAAACCACAGACACACAAACGGTATTCCAAAATAAGACTGTTAGTGTGTTCCTGTTGTGATAGAGCAAGAACATAGTTTTCCAGAATCATGTTCTCTTCAATTAATGATGACATTAAGATGTGTAGAATCTGGTTTGGGGGGATGACTCAATCACGTTCACATGTTTGAAGCCTAGATTTTGCCATCATCTTTGGTTTTATCATGTAATGTGGTTGAGACTGTCCCTCCTGTTGTGTGGTTGAGACTGTCCCTCCTGTTGATTAAATACTTTGTTAAAAGTCTTGGAGGAGAGATGAAGTAGAAACATATAGTTGGATTTGTGTCATACTGATGAAACTGTTCTAATTTGAAATATGTGTGTGTGTGTGTGTGTGTGTGTATAAAATACACATTCAAATATTTGAGCATATTTGTGGCTTGTTAAACTCAGACTTGGTTTGATGTACATTCCATTCATTGATAATGATCATTGAAAATGCCACGCTTTGATACTTTCTTTTCTTATACATTATGTTTATTAAAATCTAAATCATACCAATTTATAGAAAACAATGGAAACAAATACTTTTAAGTGCTAAAGCCTAGATTTAGCTAAGGAAACAGACTTAACTAAAAATTGTAATAAATAAATTATTTTAATGTAATTTTATAAAGTTTATTTTATTTAATAAATTAATTTTTTATTATAAATGAAGTAGAGTGCTTAAAATTTTGGATTTTAAAATACGGGTAAAGTCAATAATGTTAAAGAAGTTGCTGCTTACTACTGATTACTTAGATTGAACCTCACATAAAAGGGAATTTCTCTCTAGGCATCTTCATGTTAGCCTGCTGTAGATAAAAACCAACTTGGTTTGGCTGCAGAACAGTGAGTGTCCGCCATCCAAAGCATCATACCTATTGCTCAGGTTGATTTCCGTTATACCTGTATAGTGTGATGGCAGAAATGAATGGGGAAAAAGAGGTTGCCTATGAATTTCATTTGAGCTTTTTTATGCCCTTGAAGATTGTGCTTTTTCTGTAAATAGCTGAAGCAGGATGGTCTTTGACGGCAGAGTAAACCTGACTCCTTGAAAACACCAGAATTTCATGTTGTAACATTATAAGTTTTGCACAAGCTACAAAGAGTAATCATATTGGTTTTTGATGATTTGCAAGGCATTTAATATAATATTTACATCTGAGATCCTATGGTTATAATGCACTGCCATCTTTGTTGAATCTAAAACCCTTTGATTTAGAATCATGATACGATAACATTTTTCATATTTTAAAGCTCGTTTTTTGAACTTATAAAAAAGGAACTAAGGCAATGACTTTAGCCTTTAGTGCTGTTGAGTTTAATATTATTGAGTATATAACCACGGTGTATCACAGGTAGAAATGATAAATATATATATATCTCATTTTAATGGTACCCTCTTTATAGATGTTGTATTGGCAGAATGAATTGTGCCAGGAATTGAATTTTACTTTTATTATAAATGAAGTAGACTGCTTAAATTTTTGGATTTCAAAATACAGGTAAAGTTAATAATGTTGAAGTAGTAATAGTTTGTCAATATTTCAAGAAGGTAAGAATGGCCATTTAAAAAAAATAAAGTTTGAATTGTTCAAGTTTTATTTTATAACTAAGTGAATTAAATGCTTTCTAAATTTGGGCAGACTGTTAATTTGTAGCCTAAACTCTGTAAAGCAATTGTGTAGAACATCTGAAGGCATTCTCCTAGAAGAGGACTATATATGTACATTTGAGGAGACAGATTTTTCATTTTATGTTAACATCTGAGAAGTAGTCCTTTCTCAAAAGTGCTGTGGATGCTGTAGCACTTGCTCTAATATTCAGGAGGACTTTTCCAGTCATTTGTTGTTAGCTTTTGGTTTCCTTGAGAGGGTTCGACTACAATTCTTCCTTTTCATTTCAGTTATTAGTTTTATGTAGATGCAAGTGCTGTTATCTTGGTGGAAAAGGCTCTTGAAGTCCCCTCCCCCTGGGGGAAAAAAAAAAAACTCTCCCCAAATAATACAATTTTGATCAGAGTACCTGGAGTGTTATTGTATCTGGAGTTCAAAACATTTGTTTAAATTTTGAACTAGAGATGTTCTCAAACTTAAGTTTAAAGTTACTTCTAGTCAATGCCATTATGTTTGCATCAAAAAAAAAAAAACACTGAAAAAAAGTGAATTGAAAGACAATGTTATAGTGAAGCAGATCTTTTTTCTGTTTTTGTGAATACTTTGTGTAGAAATGTCTTGACAACCATGTTTCTGAGGTAAAACGGTTTGCTCAGATACGAAGCTTAACGGTGTATTCCAATTAGCTGTTCTAACAATTTACCACTGGAACCTGTGACCCTGCGGAAAGGTTGCACGTCTTTTCTATTGTCTTAATTGTGATTTCTAGCCACTGAAGACTGAGTAAACATAGTAAAAATGCATTAAGTATTACATGTATTTTAAGGGTTTAAATTTAATATCTCCAAATCAACATTTTATTTTTATGGAAAGGAAGTTATTTCTTTGCTAGTGTCAGGGATGTGTATGACAAATATAATCTAGGTTTTGCTGTAAAAGCAAATGGTTGTTTTTTTTAAAATGATTATTTCATACAGAGTCATCTAATATCTGCACTCTCCGGCAAAATATATTTTATGTCTCTCTTTCAAATTTTACTACTGTGCCTTCTGTCCCTTACTTTTTCTTTTGTTTGCTTATTATTACACTTTCCAGTAAAGCAGTAGAGTTTAGGAGACCATTTTCTTTTTGGTATGTTTCACTAATCAGCAATGAGAAAGAATCTAGGAGACTGGGGAGGGAAAAAACCTCTCACCAAACAGGCTTGTGTTGGTCAGCAGCTAATTCGCCACCTAGGGAAGGTGGGAACTCTGCCTTTGGGAAGGGTATGTGTGTCTGTTGAGGATCATCTAGAACTCGCTCTCATTCATTAACTTTGGTCATTTTTCAGTGCTTTTTAATTTAAAAGTTCCTCTGTGTATCATTTTGCATTCCGCACATTATCTGGGGGGGCTTTTAAAGGGCTGTTTTAATTCTTTGAAGCGTTGTTCTCCTTAGTTCTTACAAGTAATTCAGCTATTACGTGTAGATCAACAATTAGCAAAGTGTATGGAAAATAAGCTGTGTCTTCCCAAGTAGGAGAGGGCCTGGATGAATTTCTTTACATCTAGTTTAAAGATATGTTTGTTCCCATACAAAATTGTGCACAGCCGTGACATTGCAGCATTTTAACATCAGAAAAATAAGGCTAGTGTTCAGTGATGGTTTTTTTCTTTAAGGTTTTTAGGTGTGCTCATTCAGATCTCATTACATTGAGGATGTTTTCTTTTAACCTTTGGGGTATGATTGGGTGATCACCTCGAATGGCATCCCTTATGCTCTCCTTTAATTATGTTTATCTGTGCTTTTAACTAACCTTAAAAGATTTCAGATGTTACAAGTCTAATTAAAGAGACAGACAAAGCACAGTTTATACTGTAGATTTTTTCTGCAGTTCAATTAATCAGCATGTTTTCTCTTTTAATTAAAACCATTTTAGTAAATTAAAGCCCACAGCAAAACACATATATAATTTGTTTGTAATTAGCTCTTAATTGGTGGTAGTTGAAGCTTAGCACCCTTGGTTTCTTTCTTCATGATTGCCATTTTATTAGCAGCCAGTCATTAATTAATCTTTTTCTAATTAGCTTATAAAACTGTTGATGGCACATTATTGTAAATGTGATTTTAAGTTCAAAGCTTGTTAATAGGCTTTCTTACTTAGAAGAACAGAGATAAAGAAATTGCTGAAAACAGTACCACAGTTCTTTAAAAAAACTGTCTTTCTTATGGGGACTGTGTAAAGCATCTAACAGCTTATGGTTAATTTTTTAATGCTTTTTTCCCTTATGAATGGCATAAGTTGCTTGAATATAAATGTCTGTATCCAGGAGTAATTTCAACAGTAGAACATCTTCTCCCTCCTTTGGAATACTGTAATCCACATATAATTTGAAGCCTTAATAGTCATCATTAAAACAGGTGTTATGTAAATGATTTCACTATGAAATCAGAGTTGAGTATATGACTCATATATGCACATATGCACACATATATGAATATGTGGGATATACACATATATGATAAAAGATATTTGTATATATATCTGATGTGTTTTAAAAACAGGATTTGTTGGGTTATGCTTTGAAATAAAGTGATAGGAGTTGTAGGTATAAAAATAAATGATAGCTGTTTATACAATTGTACATACATATAGATATATGTAGTACACAAACATGCAAACATATGCAAACCTGTCCATGCACACTTTAAGGTGACAGTGAAATTAGGTTATTTTTTAGAACAGAAAATGATTTGATTTAAAGAAGGAGTTAAGTGACTGGATATGGCCTAGCTTATTTGCTTCACCAGGGCTTTGGCATCTCAGGTGTGACCATGGAGGGAAAGGTACCAGTTCAAATGTAGATGTCTTGAATTTACTAGAGCACATACCATATTGAATTGTGGTTTGAGTGAAACACATTGGTCACATTGTATTCTTTGTTGAAATATACCACCAGTTTCTTAAAATTCCTTCGCTGCATGGCATTCTGAGCTGTTTTTTAAAAATCAATCTTGGTGCAGAGTTTCGAAAGTTATTTTTTAAAAACACAGTATTACCAGTCATTGAAAGTGCTTTTTCTTATTTGCTTCTTGAACTTTGTACGTTATTTCAACTTTGGCTATTTCTTTGCTTGTTTTTTGGAAGGCATTTTATGATGCTGTGCAAGAGACACTAGAAAGGGATAGCTGACAAGGAAAAAATTAAAAATTGGATAAAAAGTAAATGAATAATGTCATATTACTAAAAAGATGAGAGGCTAATTTGTGCCGACTTTTTGCTAATTTTGTTCAAGCCTCAAAATGAGGAGCTGTCACCCGTTCTGTGTAGCACTGATGACAGTGCCAATGATCCATGAAATAAGCTGCCGCTGGCTTTGTTCTGATAAGAATGAACAAATCTGCACAATGTTCGGCTCCCAGAATCTCATTTTCATACTTGCATGCAGGCTAAAAGAAATAAGCTGTTTGCAGGCTTGATTAATCAGACATTGGAGGGGTTTTTGTCTCTTTGATCTCTTTCGTCTCCTAGGTAACTTGCTTGACATTAATGTTGAGCTTGAGTAAAGACAATCAAGAATTGTCGACCAAACTGATATAAAAATTAAAGACCTTAACACTTTAAGTACTCCAGTAATGGTTCCGCTTTACTTCAGAAAACATCTGTTTTCATTTAATTAAAGAACAAAAGAGAATGGCATAAATATTTTTCATAGAGACCTATTATTCCATAAAAAGTTAAAGTATGATAATTGGTATTTTTAAATAAGTGCCTTGAAAGTGTTCAAAAGGGAGGAAAACTTTATAAATCTGTTACCAGCTAGTAATTTTGAGATGAGTAAAATATATTCTGAAACAGATGAGAAATATACAGTTATGCTAGATGAAGCGGTTTGAATCAGATGCTTCAAATGATTATCAGCAAACTTTATAATGACAAGATTTTGCAAGAAAAACTAACTTTATTTTGAAGTTTGTCTTTTAAAAATCTGTACTATGTTACAAGGATGTGCCATTATATCTATTTTACAACCCAATATGATTTACACACGCTAAACCTGTAAAATTGAAAGGAATTAAAAAAATGTCGCCGTGCATTTGCTTGAGGTTATGCAGACGCTTTTACAAATCTTCCAAGTGGCTGTAAAGATGAATGCCTCAAGGGTCCAGCCAGGGCCCTGCTTTTCCAACCAGCTAAAGCCCTTATCTTAAATCCAAGCAAAGTACCATTAATCTTTTTGAAAGACCTTTTATGGCTTTTAATATATCCCAAATTAGAACATTTTACACCCTTGGTTCCTGAAATATGGTGATAAAAAGCCTTTAGAGCTTAATTTTCCTTACTGCATGCTCTGACCAATTTGCAGTTCTTTGTGATAATGTTTAGACACCTTAATTAAAATGCAGCAAAATATTGGATGTTCTATATGGAAAATGCTGATACTTTGGCTACACAGACAAGAAATTTTGTATATATTTTTATTCATTTAAAGAACTTTCTTTCCACGTTGTGTTGCTATAGTTATCTGATGACCCAAAACCATTTTTTAAATATAAAACCATTGACCAAGGTTTTGTGATGTTTACATTGAGCATGAAGATGCATTTTTCTTTTTATAGAAGTGAAAGAGGGATTCTTTTCGGCCTATTTTATTTGTTTGTAATACTGCAACACAGCATGATATTCTTTTATATTCTGGAACCCAGGTTAGTCATCTCGACTGGGAAACCATTTCTTCTCAACTGCCTGTTTCATAGAAGGTCTTATTATCCTTTTATATTTTCAGATATTTTTTCTTTCTCCACAGAAGTAAGTGAGACACATTCATTTTAATTATATGAAGAACACAAAAAGGCTATGAGTTTTCATCATCATTACAAGCTATAAGATTTCTTTCTGTGGAAAATACATAGACCAGGTTTGTTTAGTGTTTTATCAGCTGAAGAATATTTTAACCTAAGCCAAGGTAAAATACAGTTAGAAAATACACCTTTTATAGGATCAGGTCTGTTTGAAAGTGTTGCCTATGTACGTAGTTGTTTATTAAGTTTACAAAATGATGGAGCCCTCTCATGTGAATGGCTGTTTAATATGTTCTAATGAATTATTTTTAACAAGCATATACTGTATTAAGGAACATATACTGTAAGTATTTACCGTGATGCTGGTTGTGCTGGATTAGGCCTTAGCTTTGCTAGAGCACTAAAAGCTTTTACATTCTTAGAGTACATGACATGTCGAGGGGAAGAGTCTATTGAAGTCAAATGACTGCATGCCCAGACATAGGGATCTGCTCTTTGGCTTGGTTTGGCTGTCCTAACCAGGACAACCATGTTGGGAAATTCCAGTGAGAAAAATATAAGCCATGTCTTAATTGACAACAGTTTTAAAAAATAATTTTCTCACATTGTTAATGTGTTACATGGCAAATATGGCTTAGATAATTTTTGTTTCTTACAGTATAGTCTTAGTTGAAATGTAAGAGAAGCTAGCTGAGTGGGCCATTTTTGGTGGGTGGTTTTAGCAAAACTGAATTTGCATTTGATAGGAATGGAGTTAATGGAAAAAATACAGATTTTTCTGTTTTACTTTTTGGCGATGGGGAACAGGAAAGAGACTGAATTGTCCACTTGAATGTTGAGAGACCTATATGCATCTTAAACACAAGTAGCCAGCTATGATTTACAGCAGAAGATAATTTATTAGGTATATTTACTGCTCCCTTCAGAGCCTGCTGTACCTCCACATTTCCCAGCCCCCTTGTATTTAGTTGGAGCCATGTGAGTAGTTCTGACCAGTGAGCTCTGAGCAGAAATGATTTGTGTCACTACTGAACTAAAGCATCGAAGAGCCATTGTAAGGCCCTCCAGCTCTTGTTCCGCCATAATAATCCTGAAAGCCATATATTGAGATGCTGGCATCACAAGTTAGAGGCGAGTCCTGCCCGTCCACAGGGACTTAAAGCGAGACAAGAAATAAAAGTTAGCTAGTGAGAGTTGGGTATTTGTTGGATACTGCATGGTTGACTCGCCTAACTAGTTGACAGGTGTTAACTTGATTTTTTTTTTTTTTTACATGTATAAACAAATGGATAGTTTTTCAGTGGATAGGAATTTCATCTTAATGATAAATTATGCCACAGCCTCCTTCCAGAGTTTCATTTTCTCCTGGGATGATGATGATACAGGCTTTTGATTCTTAGCCTTTTTTTATTTGTTGACTTACGTGGACTTTTCTACAATAAAGAACTGGAAACGAAAAGAGAACCAAAAGAACAAAGCCAGTACTAAAGCAGTCAAATGTAACTGCCAACTCCTTCTCCCCAGCCCCACAGTTTGAAAACAACCCATTTTGCTCAATGCTGTATCTCCAGCACCTAGAACAGTGCCTGGCAAAATTATGCATTTATGCCTTCGTAAAATTTGTTGAATGAATGTTATTCCTTTGAAAAAGAGGAGGACAACAGTAGCACTGCTAAATAGGGATTTGAGTTTTGGGAAGACACTGAGGTCAGTCTGCTTTACAATGAATCATCCTTTCTTCGGCACCTTTCCTATTGATGTTGACCAATTTGGCCCTGTAGTTCAGTTGTCAGCTTCCTTCCATTTGTCTAAGTTCTTTATATATATGTTCTTAACTGTACTGAAAAATCAAATCTGTTTTTGCCCTCATTTATAAACTACAGACAGTGCTTGATTTCTACTTGTCGATTTCATCCTAAAGGAAACTGTTCTCCAAGATTAAGCTGAAAGACATGTCAAGCGTGCCAAACCTTGCTCTCCTAAGTTTGCTTCTTTGCTTACACATGTGCTCAACCTCCTGCCATGCCTTACTATTGGCAAGCAGATCCCTAGAACTTAGGCTTTAACCTGTTGACTTTAGAGTGGCTTCTACGTCATTTCTTCTTTTTTGCAAGTCTGCCTGTCTACTAATATGCATCAGTTGAGTACAAGGGATAGGAAAGGCAAGAAGCACCAAAGAGGTACTTAGTTTTTATTGTTTAACCTGGGTTCTTAATGGGTACTCTTGAGCTGTCCACATTGGTGGGCATTTTAAAAATAAGAGCACACTAAAAGTAGAAGATATCATCACAGTGCTTATCCTGGAGATACTTGCTGGGGGAACAGCTCTGCAGCCGGAGTGCTGTGTAGAGCAGAGTGTATAACTGAAAGTTGAAGGGCTGGAGAAACAAGGACTGTTTTAGGTTGAGTTAAAGAAGATTCTGGGATGGGGGATTTCACTGTGAATGGACCTTGTAGGACTGGCAGATGGGTGTAAGGGGGGCACACATAGAGGGCCCTGCACAGGGGACAGGGGACACTTTTAATACTGTGGTCCTGGTGCCCAGTCTTTTCACCTTAGTACCCCTGATATTCTTTTTTCTCTCAGTGAATTAAAAGCTGTTGCCCATCATACAAAGTGCATTTATGAAGTAGTAATTAGCTTTCCCATGTTTTATTAATCACATCTGTGACTGCCAATCAGAGCTTCTGATCAGCATGAGATAACTGGTGTGACCATACTGAGTTGCTGTAATTCTAGCCCAGAGCAAAGAAACTTGATGTCTCTGTCAGTGTCTGCAGCCTTATCAGGGGTAAATTCCTGTTCAGCCTACTGCAATGCTGAAATAGCTTGAAGATCCTCATTACTACCTTTGTGGACCCTCGAGGGGCCTCAGTTTGAGAAGGATTTCCATCCAGGAGACTGGTATAACGAGGGTAAAGGGTCTATTGGGAGTCACGGGAGATACGGGTCCTATCTTTGTATTCATTATACTTTGAAAGGGACTGAACGTAGAATTTCTAATTTCTAGACATGGCTTTCTTACCCATAAGTTCTCAATTATTTGTATAAATGTGATTACTGTATTAGCCGGAATATTTATTTTCACTTTTTTTTTCTCCTTTGTAATTCTTAGCTTGGTGTAAAAATTGCCAAAGCAGTTGCCTGCCACAACTTTGTAAAAGCCAAAAAGGAGGTTGAAAATTCACAGGCTGCCCGAAAAAAGAAGAAACTCGCATGGGGGTGAGTTTACTTAAGATTTTAGTAGTAATTCTTCTGACTTCATAGAAATTATAGAAATTCTGCTAATATATTTTGTGATCTAGTTCATGTATAACTGTTACTCATTTTTTTTTCTTTGTTGAATGTTTATCAGATTATAAATATGGAGGTGTTTCTTCATCCTGTTTAATGTTTATTTTGTAATCATTGGAGTATTTGGTCTCTAAACGTGTTCAGTGAAGTATTTTTTTATTTTAAGAAATAAATTAAGATTTTTATGTTCTTCATTTTAGGTTTGAAGCAAAGAAGAGATGGGAAACCAAAAGCAACATGGGATACATGTAACTTGCCAGAGTGCTTCAAGACGTTTGTAGACTGGGATGCTCAATTTACTGAGAATGTTTTCCTGCCTGTGTTAATACATCAGAAAATTGATAGCACTAAAACAAAAATAAGCATAAAATTTGGGATTTTGATTATCAGCTCTTTTCAGTCTTTCTTTAAGGACTTTGTCCTGTTGAAGTGAATAAAATGAAGCATTCTGTTATTTGTATAAGAAATGTAAGAAAAAAATATAGAAAGAAGAGGATAGGATTTTGTTTATTTATTTGTATGGATGGACCCTCAGCATAAAATCACTTTGGGCGCTTTTTATTCATTTGGTTTAGCATGGCCAGTGAGCTTCTCGTACTTAATTTTTTTTTTTTTTTTTTGAGACAGAGCCTCACTCGCTCTGTCACCCAGGCTAGAGTGCAGTAGCACGATCTTGGCTCACTGCAACCACTGCTCCTGGGTTCAAGTGGTTCTCATGCCTCAGCCTCCTGAGTAGCTGGGATTATGGGCGAACGCCACCACGCCCAACTAATTTTTTTTTTTTTTTTTGTATTTTTAGTAGAGACGGAGTTTCGCTGTGTTGGTCAGGCTGGTCTTGAACTCCTGGCCTCATATAATTCACCTGCCTCTGCCTCCCAAAGTTCTGGAATTACAGGCGTGAGCTACCATGCAGGCCTTGTATTTTCTTATCTGTACCCAGTGTAACTACACGTTTACTGGAACTGTGTTTTTAAGATTGACAGTTGTTTATAATGGATTAGTTGTAAGTGCCAAAAAGTCTCAGTTGATATTATCTTTACAAATGACTTGACCTTAATGTTATAAAAGTAGTTACTTTTTTTTTATTGGAGGCAGACTTGATATTTCAGAATTGCATAGTAAAAGCAATTTATTAATTTTTGTGTACTTTCAGATAAACTATTACAATAAAGAAAGGGGCAGAATATAGTATTTGGAAGATGATTCAAATTCAGCAATGCCTAGAAATGTCTTCCTAAGTATCTTTCTCAGCCATGTCATTCTTTAAATTATGAGATGGTTCTTAGAAGAGAAAAATGGTGTAATTGTATTAAACAGACAATTATAACTCAAGATAATATAACTTTGAACCTTCTAAGAACTGATTTGTTTGGTTTTCCTCCCATTCCCCATTCTTCCTTAAAAGATTGAATGAATTAATGAGCCGAAAGAGAGGATTGGTAACATGGGAAATCATTTTCATTAGATGTACATTTCCTGGTTCTAACAGGAAAGGGGCTCAGGGAAATCATAAAACAAGCAGGTGAACAAGACCAGGTGTGTTGGCACCTGCCTGCTCAGTGCCCAGCAGAGGTAAAGAACCACTCAGCGTAGTTTTCGTCAGTTCACCTCTTTTGTCGTTGTCAGAGGTTTCCTACCTGTCTGATATAAACCTTCTCTGGGTTGATAATATAAATTCAGAAACATATAAAATGAATCATGATTATAATTATATTATTGTTATTTTTAGACTTAAAATAGTAACAAATTTTATTAATTTATAGTGGCACATTTAATGGCTTTTTTTCTATGTTCTGGAATAAGAGAACCTAGCTACTATTTAAGCATCCAAAAATCATATCTTGCTTTCACTTAGTTGAAAAAAGCCAGCATAGAGAAAGCAAAATTTTAGAAGATTATGTGTCATACTAATTCAGTATCCAGACCAAATGTTGGAAAGTCTTATTTTATGATTTAAGGAAAGCCTTATTTTATGATTTAGTATCCCTTGTTCCATTTTATAGATACGATCATGTAAAACTTACCTACAATATTCATTTCAAACTGCTAAATTAGGTAAATACAGACTTTTAGTATAGAAACCTTTCCTCTAAAAATCTATTATGGGGGAAATATTCACTATACAATCCAGTGGTTTTGTCTGAAATCCTAAAAATGTTATTTTTGAGCAGGTGAGTGGTATAGATATTCTCACACTTGGGGCCCCAATATGGGCATTTCCCTTTGACTTCTGTCTCTTTTTTTTTTTTTGTTTCTACTCCTTAGAGCATTTAGTGACCAGTGACCCCTGCAGGCATGTTGCACTTCCCATATTGAGGCCTTGCCGGAGTGGCCTCCTGTAGGGTCTGACTTGGAATCCTGTCTAGCCAAGGAAGCCCTTCTTCAGCCTGCTCCAATGCCTGTAGTTGCCCCCTCAGCGCCCCCTTGGGGTTCTCATGTAGATGGGAACATTTTAACTAAGCGGAAGGCAGGCATTGCAGCAGAATTAAGTGTAGCGGGGGCTCATTTAATAAAGGAAGCCACGTCTCCCAAGTCCTCACTCTTTTCAGGGCATGGGTTGTGGAAAGCTCGAAAACATTATGTATAGCAGAAGAAGGGGTTGGAGGGAAGATTTGTGGGGAGAGGTTGTCTTGGGTTGGCCCTGCTGACATGTCATTTGAGAGCAGTTTTATCCTTTCTAATAGCAATTACGCATTTTGCTCATAGGAACATTATTCCTTGAGTACACATGCTGCTCAAAGGATGTAGTCATTTGTCCATTCCATTCTAGTCATAGCAAAATAAGGATTCTTTTTGGATCAGTAATAACTTTGGTTCCTAAAACTTCAATATGTGCATTTACTACTACCAGAATACCTGAGTTAGATCAGTAATGTAAATGTCAGTTATTGTTCACTGAGATTAATATGTTTCAGGCCATTGGGTATGTAATTAATGGAACTATGATTTACTCTTTAAGTACTTTAGGCTAAAACAACTTACTAAAGAATAGTAATTTTGAGCTTTACAGCACTGGTTCTGAGAAGTAAAGTTGGCAGTGCATTCTTGTTTGGGAGCCCTCAGGATGTTTCTGATTTTCAGCAGAACATTCTATGTCTTTCACCGAAAGGAGAGATTGAATATATAATCTTAGGTTTGCTCTAATTAGTTCTGATGACAGAGTTAAATACCTCAGCCAAGACTGTAAATCAGTACGTAAACAGGTTTCTGCAACTGATCATAAATCTCAAACTCCATATTTTAAACACACTTATTTTTTTAGGCTGACAGATAAGGGAGCGGCAGGCTAAGGATAGGAATAAAATGTTACCTGAACTTTTAAGTCACAACTTAGAACTCCCATTAAAATCTTCTGATTTTCTTTATACCTTTTGTCTAAAATATTATCTTTTAACTATTAGCTTATTAATAACTTTAATAAGACAAGTTTGAATTTAATTCTCAAAAAATGAAGATATAATTTATAAAATGTCCAAATTTTTGGTAAGACATTACTTTTTAAGAAATGTGTATCTTGCTAAATATAAAACATTGTCTGAGGTTGCTGTTTAAGCGAAATGAGAACTGTACATTATTTTTTAAGAGATGATAAAGTTTGAGGAGGCAAGCCGATGTTATGTCAGATCTCATTTTGAAGTTAGTGAAATCTAGTCTAATCCAGAACCAACTGAATCCAAGTTTTCCATTTTGGCAGAAGTTGCTTTTATTTTTAGTATCTGGCAGAGCAACAAATGCTTTGCATGTCAGTTTAATATTTTTTCCTGCCAACTGTTTATTCATTGGCTTAAAATTTACAGTCTACTAAAGTCTTAGCTCTGACTTTCATGAAACAAATAGTAATATTTGGACAAAATATGTACATGAAAATCTTTTTCCAGAACCAAATGTAGATTGGTATTTGTGACATCAGTGCCTTCTAGCATGGTGACGGGTCGAAAAATACTTTGAAAAGTCGAAGGCTGTGTAAACCCATGGCAGTACATCTCAAGTGATTTTTATTATGATGTAATCAGAGTATCTAGGTTTTCAAATTTAAATTAGTGGGTGACTTTATGCTAGAAAGTAGAATATGTGTTAGAATAAGTTTATCAATATATACTCTTGGCCTTTGTAGGATACTGAGACAATAAGGTCCATTTTTCATTTTTGAGGTTGGGGCGCTCTATAGATTTTGATAAAATGTGCAGAACTGCATGCTTTAATCTTTACTATTTCATCCTCCCTCCACACTGCTTGTTTTAAAAGAAAAAAATACCTACACACATTTTCTAGTGTTACTGCTGTAATCAGCGCAGACTTCCTGGGAAGGGATTCCTGCCTTCAGTAAAGGACATGACAGCATGTGGCCAGTGGAGATTGCCACGAGGAAACTTGGAAAGGCATCGAACCATTTTGCTCTAATGTAAAAGTGAGGTGTGTTGTCTCTTTGGTATCTCCTCCTACTCCATTGTGAGTATTCTGGAGGTGTCTGTTCCCTTTCCGGAATTTCTTCAAATACAACGATGCTTCAGAGTAGCTTCCTGCCACATTGGCTTTCATGATCTCAATCCCTGAAACACAGCTATAGGCTTCTGGGAGACAGTTTATTAAATACCATGCAGAATGCTATGTTTTTAGAGGTGCATTTAAAATCAAGAATTAGCTGAGGAATAATTATCTTTTTATTATTAGTAGTAGTAACTCATTTTTAGAGTCAAGTAAAGTTTGTTTTCCAGGTGAGATGACATTTTTAAGAAATTGAATTTAAGTATGTGCTTTTATATCCGGACCAGGTTTCTCAAGGAAACAGAATACAAGGGAATGAAAGGGGAAGGGAGAGTAATGCCCAAGAGAAACCTCAGCTCCTAAGTGCTCCCCTGCCAGGTTTCCCCCGTGCCTGCCCACTGGCACTGTCCTGGCAGCTCCAGCCCACACCCCATCCTGGGCCCTGGGCTGCCTCTCGCTGAATAGCTGCAGGGGGTCTGCTATGTGACAGGTATGAAATGAGGTAATCTTTTTCCACCTCTAATTTCTGAAGGGTGTGTCTGTCCAGTTTTTACTTGTTCATTGAACTTAAAGCCTTAGAAACCAACAGCTACAATACAAGCTGTAATTATTGATGTCTGTTTCATATTCATCTGTAAGTTCTGGCATGTGATCAAGAAGTTAATATATCACTTCATCTTCAGGCTGAATGTGTCTCAGCTATAAAGGTTTTATTGTTTGATGGATAGCATACAATTATGACTACCCACAATAAAAAGTGTTTTCATTTGTAAGATGGGTGATACCAGAAGTAATTATGAATGTCACAAGGAATAGTGAAACGATGAAGCTTTGCGTTTCTTTGAATCGCTCCCTACATAATGCCCAAGGAACGTTTACTGAACGCCTATTATACATCAGATAAACTAACGCTTGCAGGTGAAAAGATGAATAAGCACAATCTAATAGGAAATATATGTAAGCCATGTTTTGAACAACTCGATTTTCAGGTGGGCTATTAGAAAATCAGTGAGTTTTTCTTTGCTGAATACAAAGACCTAATCTACATATAAGAAGTAATGTAAACTTAAAAATTTTAGTTACCTGAGTATACACTTACTCTACAGGTTGCCGAATTTACTAGGTAGGCAGTCAGCTACAGTGGCTCACCAGCTTAGTGACTAATCCATACATGCTCACATCAGAGTGGGTAGGATTGATGCCCTGACTGTCTCCCCTGGAGATGAGGAGCATTGGTGGGGTTTGACTCAGGAATTAATGCAAATATTTGTTCTGCACGTTACTCAGTGATTTTAAGCTTAAAGTTTTCTTAGACTGCATTAATGTGTCCTTTATTTTAGCTTGGGTGGGCCACTATTTGGGCAGCCTCCCAAATAGCTGCCCGTGTTAGGATAATGCTTGCTACTACTACAAATATGTCCCCCAAAATATAATGACTCAGGCACAATACAAGTTTTTTTTCTTGTTTATGAGACAAAGGAGGATGTTGCTTGCTATCAACAGGGGCTCTGCTCTGGGCTGTCATTCAGAGACCCAGGCTGACAGCGACTCACTGCCTTCTTTTCCTAGTAATCCTGGGTGTCCCCTCCATGCCAGTCAGCTGGAAGGGAAAAGAGCATGGAAGAGCACTGGTGGGAATTTACGGGCCTGGCCTGGAAGTGGAACACATTAGTTCTCACTTCACACTGGCTCAGACTTCCTTCCTTCATCACACTAACCACAAGGGAGGCTGGAAAATGTAGACTGGGAGGAAAGAAATTTTAGTAAATAGCTCGCGGTATCTACCACATTGCCTCAGTCACATGTGATGAAGTAGTAACTTTACCTTTTGCTGATGTTGAGTAGCACAAACTACTATTTGTGATTTGATGGAGTCATTTTTACTTGGGTGTGTTGACAGCGCTGAGTCAAAGTAGCCACTCATTACCATGTAGTGGGTGTGGTGTCACAGTGTGATACCTGCTGAAAGAGCACTGCATGCTCAGTCAGTGAGGCAAAGGTGGTGCTGAGTATATCATAAAGGGCTGTTGGGACTTGACCAGGTAGGCGAATAGAAGCGAGTACGTCCTAGGTAGAAGGAACGGCGTAACACATTTGAAGTACAGCAAGGACTTTAGCAGCGGTCGGGGAGAGAATGAGAGCAGGGAAGTGGAGCAGCAGAAAGAGATGGCGTTGAAAAGAGCTGGCCAGAACCAACTCACACGCAACTTTGAGAGATGCTGGGGAGATTGGACTTGTGCAGGGAAGAGTTGGGTGTCTGTGGATGGTGATGTGGGATGAAGAAGGAAGTCAGAGAGCAGGCTTTTAAAGAGTAATGTTATATTAGTAGTTCAGTAATACTGAGTTAGACATTTAGTATTTAGTAAAGTAGGTCATATTTATACTTGTGTCATGGTACCAGTGGAATGCCATGGAAATGTCAAATGGACACTTGTATGTAGCAATCTGGAGGTCAGAAGGGGGAGAGGTTGCAGAGAGGTTGAGGAAAGAGGTCTTAAAAGGTGGCACGTCAACAGGAACAAATGCCGCTGAGCTGTCAGGCAAGATAATGGTGGAGAGGGGCTGTTGGAGTTTGTGTCAGATGGCACTGGTGATCTTGGCCAAATCAGACATCCAGACCAGAATTGCAATAGATGGTGCAATTGCAATCTTAGGTTGGATTCCTAGAAGCAGTGCCTCAGATCTCATGTGGAGGTGATTTGTAAAAGTATGCACTTCAGGAAACATTTGTAAGGGAGGGAGCAAAGCCGATGAGGAACAGGAATGCCTGAAAGGGGTAAAGCCTTGGCCTTGTGCTAGGGGGAGAGGGCTCTGTGAGCTGTGCTTGTGGCAAAGGAGTTGGTTTTTTCTTTTTTTTTTTTTTTTTATTTTTGTGACGGAATCTCTCTCTGTTGCCAGGCTGGAGTGCAGTGGCGTGATCTCAGCTCACTGCAACCCCTGCTTCCCAGGTTCAAGCAATTCTCCTGCCTCAGCCTCCCAAATAGCTGGGACTACAGGTGTGTGCCACCACGCCTAGCTAATTTTTGTATTTTTAGTAGAGACAGGGTTTCACCATGTTAGTCAGGATGGTCTCGGTCTCTTGACCTTGTGATCTGCCCACCTCAGCCTCCCAAAGTGCTGGAATTACAGGCGTGAGCCACCGTGCCCGGCTGGAGCTGGCTTTTAAACCCTCTGTCAGTCTGTCAGTCAGTCAGTGCCTGCACTGTAGTGCAGGCCAGCATTTTACATGGAACTAAAGGAGGAATGGATGGAAGGGGTAGAGGATACATACCTGGTCCTTCCAGTTAAACTATTTAATAAATAGTCATGACTGAGAATATAAGCCTTATAACTACTGTTATTGTTCTGTAAATTTTTAAAAAACACTTTGAGGATTCATTGTTATATATGCTCCTTGCCTTGGAGAGACATCTTGGTTCTACATACATATAAATGTCTAGCAGATTGAAAATCTAAAATTCTTTCATTACTCTTTCCATAGAGTCCTCTTGCACTGTTCCTCTAAGAAAGCCAAAGACACATTATACTTGTTTTATAGATGAGGAAATCAAGGTGCTAGGAAGTTTAAGCGAACTCTACAGCCATTCATCTAGCATAAAAGGGCTGATGTTAGAACCCAGGCCAGGCCTTTGCCTCTTCCCCACCCCATTCTGGTGGTTCTTGAAGTGTGATCCATGCCCACCTGCAAGCAGAATCACTTGTTAAAAATGTAAACTCCAGGGTCCCTCTCTGGGGGCAGGGCCTGGAATTCCACATTTTAAAAAGCTCCTCTGTAATTAGTGCGTACAAAGAAGACTCATTGTCTTGGAACAACACTCGCTTCTAACATGGGGAGTCTGGGATGGGAAAGAGGAAAGCAAGCCAGTGCAACTTGCACATGTATTATCACAAACCATAGGGAGGGAGGTGCCATGTGGTATAAACACTGAGTCTAATGCTATTAACATAAATGCTCATATTCCCAAACAATGTCTATACTAGTACATTACTTCCATTTTCCAGAAAACGAAAGGAAAGGTTCCATGTCAAAGAACTCAGTTGGAATCCTCGCTTGGTACTTGCTTCCTTGCCAGCAGTGCTCAAAAAGAGAAAAAGAAAATCCAAAGTCCATGTACATAAAAGTTCCATTCCCGATGGTGGAGGGCTTAATTAAAGTCCTCAGATGTTTCTGTGCACCTTGGAAAGCATTTTTATGAAATTATATATTACCAGAAGTGACTCCAACAATTCTTGCAGTTAAAAACCTTGTAACTCATGCAGCTCCGTCAGGAGCAAGCTGCCTTTTTCAAGATTTGGTGTCCTGCTTCCTTTACCTCTGTAGCCTATGGCAGTGAGGGCTGCTCAAGGGCCTTCAACTGCCAGGATGGCACTAGAGGATTTTCCAAGGTTAAGGTCAGATAACAGAATCCGGAAGAAATGGATCCCTCTTCCTGCATTTCCTTTTCTCATTCTTTCAATAAATGTGCATCGAAGGCTTGTGATGTGTCTGGCACTACAGCAGGCACTGAGGATGCCACGCTGAACAAAGCAGCTGGATCTTCATGGAGCTCATATTCTAGAGGGAAACACATAATAAGCAGACTCTGCAATGTCACACAACATCACCTGGGAAATGTAGAGATGCAAGTGCTCGGGCACCAGGCCAAACATGAATTAACTGTGGTAGCAAGACCTTGTGTCTTCTGACGGGACACTGAAGTGTGAGAACCACGGGACTCCCATATGGTGATAAACTATGGAGAAAAAGACAGGGCGGAGGCAGGTGTGTTGCTGACACCAGCAAATGTTAGAATAGTGAAACTGCTACACCCCTGGACTATGAAGCAAGCCAGATTTGAATCCCAGCTCTGCTACTTAAAGGCTGTGTAACCTCCGGCAGGCTACTTAATCTCTCTGTACCTTGGGTTCTCCTTCTGAGAAATGGAGATAATAATAGTAGCTAGCTGATAGAGATGTGAGGATTAAAGGAACTAATGAATATGAAAGTGCTTAGAATAGATTCTCACACATAGCAAACAATATACTTGTTGGGAGACAATTCTCTGGACAATTCTTGCATTTCTACACGTCTTGGAAGCAAGGCACTAAGTACGCTTTTGTTCCAAACTATCTTTGCAAGGATGTTTGTATATAACATCCTTGGAAGATTGAGATAGTGTCTCACTCAAGAGCAAAGAACAGACATGCTTACTCCCGTTACAAAAGATTCGGTTTCCTAACTCAGAGTTCCTGTTCGTGAATGAAAGCCCTGCAGTGTACAGGTGTCCTTTGGCCCTCTTACTGTCATGCTTTAGGAATCAATGCAGAAATGCTGATAGCTATTTCTGTTGTGAGTAAATGTCTGAACCAAAAGTCTAGTGTCTTCTACCAGCATTTGTAAAGCTGGCCAACTGACTTGCTAACTGGCAAGTAGGGTGAAATCTCAGACCCTTCATAGTTCTTGACAATTCTGTGAAAGTGTGTGTTTGTTAGTTCTACTGTCATTATTATTCCACATTACTTGCCAATTTTCTGGAAGAAACAAAAATATAACTCATGGCCCTAGCCTTCAGAGAGTTCCCATTTGAGTAAGGGGGTTAAATATGCAAAGATGACACAAAAGATATACAGTAGCAGGAAAGCACAGGCTTTGGAATAAAACTTGGGTTTGAATGTAGGCTGTGGATGCTCGCCAGCTATGGCAACTCTGTGCCTCAAATTTCTATTTGTAAAGTGCTATTGCTAATAATGCTTACTTTGTGAGGTTGTGAACATTAAGATAGTGCATGGAGAGAGCTTAGCACAGACCTGGCATGCAGTAAGCACTCAGTTACCATTACTGGTATTGCCCTATTGCTTTTGTGCTTAGGATACAAGCAGAGAGCACTTTCTCTCCCCTCCCTGGGTCTTTAGGGAAGTAAGGCCCCAGTACTGTACTTCCTTTCAGGTGGAAGCTGCTTTCCTTGGAACCACCAAACCCCAACTTAGTATGTCCCTGGATTCTGCCCAAAGAATTCCCCAGGGCTAAGCTCCTGTAGGTGGGTGGCTAAAGGACTGGCTTCGGAGTCGGACAGCTCTCAGTGCATGTATTCTTCGAGATTTAATATGATATATAATGCTTTGAAGTTTATGTGGTTGTTTTTGATGATTTTATTAATGTGCATAATAGTCCTAGCACACAGTATGTGTTCAGCCAATGTTAATCAGTGCCCACGGCTACAACACCATGATTTAATGGCCCATTCAATTTTCATGACTGTATTCCTAGGGTATTTCTCAATGACTCATACATGGTAGGTGTTCAGTAAATATTTGTTGATTTAATTGGCTTGAGTGAATGAAAGAAGTAATAAGTCCTTTCATCTTTTCTTTCAAGATATTTCTGCATTAAATCATCCTCAGTATATTTTTTTGAAAGCCAAGTTTTTCCCAAAGCTCTTCATGTCCTCACCTCCCTCTGCCACTGGTTTTTCAGCTGCTGGGGGCTACAGACCCTCTCTCTAGAAAGATGGACATGTGAACATAAGCACTGCATTTTGCACACAATTTCCGTGGTTCAGAGACCACCTGAACTTTTCCCTCTAGAGGACCCTGCTTAAACACTTCCATTCCAGGGTGTCCAGCCCATTGAGATGGCCAAGAAATCACATCCCACTCATCTCCCCAAAATCAGCAAGCTGTCATGGACCGTCCTCAAACACAGTTGCTACTTTGTTCCTCTAATCAAGGCCACACAAGACCCACTTCCAATCTACTTGTGATTTATGGGTAGCAAAGAATTAAAACAATTCAAGTAGTTTAGATGCCTATTTATAGCAGAATTGTGGTTTTCAAAACAAGCTAATGTAAAAATTGTTAGTAATAATAGGTTCATTCAGTCTTATTGATCATGCTTGTAATTCTGAAGATTCCACATGTACTTTTTGTAACCGTATTTCTCTTCCATTCTCTAGTTGTGAGAAAACCCAGTTGTCCAATAATTGTCAAGCTTCCCTTGGCCTTAGGGAATGAGCACTCAAGACCTTTCTGGGCCAAGTGTGGTCGCCGACTCCTGTCATCCTAGCACTTTGGGAGGCCGAGGAGGGAGAGTTGCTTGAGCCTAGGAGTTCAAGACTAGCCTGAGCAACATAGCAGGACTCCATTGCTACAAAAAATAAAAAATTAGCCATATGTGGTGGTACACCCCTGTAGTCCCCAGCTACTCGGGAGGCTAAGGTGGGAGGATTACCTAAGCCCAAGAGGTCGAGGCTGCAGTGAGCCATGATTGCACTGCTGCAGTGCAGCCTGACCCTGTCTCAAAAAAAAACAAAAAACAAAAATACAAACAAAAAAACCCTTCTGGAAGCAGAAAGGAGGAAGTTTTCCAAAACCGTATCAAGTACCTAGCTTGACCTCAAAAAAACACAGAGGCAGAGTTGGTAATTGATTGACAGGAAGGGCAGCTCAAAGCAGGAAATGGAGAATGGTATAAAAACACTTAAGCAGTATTGCCTAAAGGAAGAACCTGAAAAGTTCAGCCATAGATTTTCTGAGAAGATGAAAGTGTAGGTGTTAGCATACTCAAGAATCAGGCAGAGAGTTTTCCCCATTTGGAAGCTGAAAAAGGAATGATCTGCTGCCCAAGACAAGAAAATGATTTGGGCCCAGAGGGAACTGTCACTCACACGTACACTGTCCAGGGGGCCGGAGAAGGATTACAGCCGCCATTTTGGCTTCTCTAGAGTGAAGCAGCAAAACAATCTCTACTGGTTGCTAGGCAACCATTAGCCCATCGCTGCCCTTTTCCATTAAACATTATCTGGCTTTTTAGATTGTTTTATTTTATTTTCTTAAACAGGAAAGGTAATGCAACAGAGAATTAACGGGCAACCTAACAATGAAAAAGCATTTGAGGTTCCCAAATCAGTGAAGGCTTTGCAAAGGTTAGATCACTCTTGGGTGGATGCCGAAGATAGTGACAGTTGACTGAAATCTCTTCCCCAAACATTTCATCACTGGTCCTCATGTTTCCTAGTGCCAAAAATAATAACACTGTGGACATAATCTCTGAACATTGTAAAACGTAGGGCCTGGGATCTTTACAGTGATCCAGTTTGAGTAATCTCTGTCCTCTGCTACCACCTGCTCCAAGCTAGATCTTGTCCTGAAGCAAGTTTCTCTATCGGCAAAGAGTGGTTGTCAGAGGTGGTAGAATGGAGTTCTAACCCTGGTCAGCTTTGCAGATAGTTAAAATCATGGTATCCGAAGAACCTGAGCTTAAATACATGGAAATAACACCTGTTTATGCAAGAAATGCTTTCTGACACATAAAAATGAAAAGTAACTGGTAGGAGCGAATAAGCATCTTTACTCAGATACACATTGCATTCGGATTTTAAACATACCTAATGACTTTTAGAACAAGAGGACACTGAGGTACCCAGCAAGAAGGTGGGAAATCAGGATGAAGAGTTACTGCTAGCCTGTCCTGCACCATGCACACAGCCTATCTTTTTAAATACCAGTGGATTTCCTAGGGTAATGAGAGAAAAGAAGGCCTGGGCAAACCACACGTGTGCACGGAAGTTCAAGTCCAGATCACTAAGAGGCCAGTGAGGTACAGGATTATGGAGGCCTCACCCAGCCACCAGTGGCTCAGGGGACCTGTTTAGGAAGAGATTGAAGGAAAGTAGATGGGTTAGTTCCATGGACTGGGGCTCAAAAATTTAAAGCCACACATAACGTAGCTCTCTCACTCCCACACACATTTAAGATAAAGGAGATGGCAGTGTTGTGCCGCCCGGAGGATGGAATACGCAGATAGCTAGGTTTCTATACTGGTTCTGCTCACTAGTCTGATCTTGGGTAACTTTTTTGGGTCATTTTTCTGTAAGTGAGGGCAATAATAACAACTTGGTCAGGACTGCTGTGACAATTCAGCAATAAAACGTGGTCAATTGCAGTTAAGTATAATAATTATTATTATGACTTTATTGTTGCTGTTATCACCACCTCCACCTCTAATACTGTTCCTGTACAGCTAGAGAAACACTGCCTTTAGTTGCACCTTTCAGATTTGTGTTCTTTCAGGCTGCCTTTAGTGCTCTAAGTGCAATTTCATCTGGATAAGAAGAGTATGATATATGTTGCTCAGGGCTCTTTAACAGGAAGGGACTTCAGGCTCAGCTGTACCCAACCAGATACCTGGCTTGTGGAGTAATTGACACCCTAAAGGCAAGGGTGGACCAACTTCGTGATCGTGATACCTGCCAGGGTGTGAGGCCCAGTGTGACAGGTGTCAGTTTCGTAGTCTTTGCAGATCCTGACATGTACTGAGATAGAAACGCCATTTTTTCCTATGTGCCTAACACCATGCTAAGTACTTCTTATGCATTATCTTATTTAATTTTACAACTCTGTGAAGCAAACGCTATTATCCTTATCTTGCACACGAGGAAGCTTACATGCAAAGAACTTACACAACTTTCCTAAGACCAAACCCATAATAAATGGCAAACCCAAGGCCTGAAGCTCTGCTAGACCCTTAGTAACACAGTGGCCCCCAGCGTGTCCAGTGGGCCATCTGGTAATGAGAAAAAAGAAGGCCTGGGCAAACCACACATCTGCATGGAAGTTCAAGTCCCCATCTTCTGAGAGGCCAGTGAGGTACAGGATTATAAAGACCTCACCCCGCTCAAAGAATGGCAGCTGACAGCGGCAGCATACTTAGGACATGAACTCCCAGAAAACCAACAGGCCCCTTCTAGTGCAGTCAACAGGGATGGGAGACATGAGATGTGCATTTGAGCGCTGTGGTTGCCCGGGGTAGAGAATAGGTAGATGAATGAATTAGGAGAAGGAGGAAAGTTTGAACCAGAGGAATTTGGTTGTCTAGACTCAACAAAATGAGAAGAAATTTATCCAGTTATTTATTCATTTAAGACACACTTAGCCAGGGACTGTACTAGTCATGGGGATAGAATGGTGAGCCAAGAAGAAGAAGGAGAAGAAAGGAGGAAGAGGAGGGGGGGGAGGGGGAAGAGGAGAAGGAGGAGGAGGAGGAGGAGAAGTCTTTTCTTGTGCAATCACTTCCCTCTTGTAGCTTACAGCGTAGTGCTAAAGAAAGATGTCATCAAAGAATCACCCAGACAAATAAAAAGTCTACCTGGGATAAATGCTGTAATGGAGTTTGTGGTTTCAGGAGGGAGAGTAAGATGGTGAATGTGACCCGATTGGGAAGACTTCTCTAGAAAGGGAGAAAGTGAACTAGAACAAGAGAGTGTGTAAGAGGGTTCTGTGCAGAGGGAACAGCCTCTGCAAAGGTCCTCTGAGGAGAAGGAGGCAGGGTACACTTAGAGCTTGACCAAAGCACTTGCACAATGAGTAGAGTTTGTCAAGTCCACACAGTGTCCAGGCTCGTGGATCCCAGGGCTGCTAATGGGAGCAGGTACAGCATGTGGACCTACCCTGCCCCAGATTCCCACAGCAACCTGCTCCATTGGGAGCACTGCTTGTGGCCCTCAGCCTTTCTACTCACCTGTCACCCACTCTGAGCAGCGTCATTGAGTCACAGCCTCTGTTTCCCTCTCTTGTCAAAGAGCTTCTACTTAGAGCTGTTACATCTGCTATGATCCCCCACTGCTCTAAAGGGGACCATGGTTCTGAAAGAGGCTTCACCAGGTGGAAAAACCATCCCTAGGAATGCAGCAGCTTGACCACTGACCATACAAGGGTGCTTCCCATTCATTCCCAGAATGACCAGGCTCCCGTGGCCTCAAGCTCCCCATGCTGGATTCTGTAGAAGGGTGAGAGTTCATTGGCCTTTGGTGCCATGCAGACATATGATACTTTAGGAGGGCATGGTTACAGCTTAGTGAAAAATCACTCCTATTATTATCATCATTTTTTATCATCAACTAGTTAAAAGGACATATGTCAGAAAATTCCTGAGTAACTATAAGCAAGATTCAGTTGAAGATCCATCGGCAAAATAATTTTTGAATAGTGTGATACTAGTTAGCAAATATAAAAACTGGATCAACTTGGTCACTGTAGTAAACTACCCAGAGCATGGATATAGAGCCCTTCCATTAGAGCCGAGCTTTTCCTCCAATTTCAATTTTTAATTAAAAAGTCGTTGCTTTGAAAGATATCTAAACACAAATTCCCCTCATTTTGTGACGTATAAGAATTTTGAAATTGGTGCATTGTTGTAATAATCCCATTCAAATGATTCTATTTTGTTAGGACAACGTGTTTTTGATCTGGAGAATTTTAGGAGAATTATAGTTGAGGTTTTCAAATAAATCAATATTTAGGGGTTCCTGCCCAATGGGAAGTGACCAGAGCTGTCAGTGCTTCTTCACAGAGCCTTCAACTTATGTGCTGTTTGCCATGAGCGTCCCAGCCACCCACACCGCATGCTCACACATGTTCCATGTCCCCATCGCAGGGCGGTAGTGCTGCCACTGCCTGGGCAGGGCCCAGGGGCCACGATAGTGCAGGCTGAGGCCACCCTGAAGACTCCCCATTTGGCCACAAAGAGGTTTTCCTGCAAGGCCAGACTTTGGGGAAGTTGCCAGAGTCTGAGTCTGACCCCCAGTTGTGCAGATCCAGCCACCTGGCCTTGCCAGCGTTTCAGAGGTATTCCCACGCAGAGAAGCTGACTTGTGCTAACTTTACTTATAAGAGCTCAATTTATGTAAACAAGATGCTAACTGATAATTTACAAGAAGACACAAAACTCCCCAGGGAACTGGACTCTTGCATCCATGGATTAGCAGTCTCCTCTTGTAAGAAAATGACACAGGAGGCCCAAAATCGCAGTCAGCTTTCTTTAGCCATGATGACTCCCTTTTCTAAACTTCAGCAGACCCCTCGCCCCTCGACCCACCCGGCACCAGCACCACCATTCTTATGAGTGCCTTCTTCCTTTTTCCATGCCAATACATTCCATCAGATTCATGTCCTCTGGGCCTCTCTAAAGTGACTTTGCTTGTCTGTTCTCCCATCTTTTAGGCACAGAATTGGAATTTAATACCCTGAGACTAACCTATTTTCAAGTTGGTGGTGGTGGTGGCCATGTGGAGACTCCTTACTGATGCCTTCTGGTACCACCTCCAATTGATGTACATAGTACATATTTGTAGCATGGTTTTAAAATGACAGTCAAAAATTTTTATTGAGTTTTAATATATATACAGTAAAAGTAATCAATCTTAAGTGCATAGCTTGATGAATTTATATATCATGCCCATGAAACCACCTCTTCCTGGATCAAGATATTTCTAACATCTCTTCCCAGCCAATCACCACCTCCACCCAGAGGTAACCACCATACTGATCCTAGAGGGTTTTGCCTGTTCTTGCACTTCATATCAATGAAATCTTAAAGTATGAGGTCCTTTTGTGTCAAGCTTCTTCTGTTCATCTTATGCTTGTGAGATATACTCATGTTGTGTGTGACAGTAGCACTCATTTATTTTTTATATAGGCAAACCAACCTTATTTTCTAATCATACTTTATTAGAAAATAAGCTTATATATATATATATATATTTGGTAAAATTAATTGAGGAATTTAAAATTATGATGAGCTAACATGTCTGTTTAGAATTTGTGTTTCATTCATAGTTCTTGAGCTTTGAATCACATGTACATGGTGGCTTTCACTCTAGACTGGAGACTCTAAACCCAAAACCTTCAGGGAGCAGATAGATAACATAAATCACATAAATGAGAACATGGGTGGAGTAGGGATTGCTAGGCCAGGTACAGAGGCCCAGTATTACCAGGTCTTCTGTTTTAAGGAGAAACCAAATATACAGATTTGTATAAAACCTCACTAATTCTTTACTTTAAAAATTTTGCAAGAGGACTGTTGTTTTAAATTTGCTGGTATGTATAAACAATCCACACATCTGTTAATTGTGCCTATCCTATTTTACCCTTTTCCTCCCCCCTAGGCTATTTGCTTCCTCATTAAACTAGTGAACTCCAGAAGATTGTGATGATGATGGCAACATAGTTCTTAGATTTCTCCAAATCTCCACATTAAAGAAAAAATAAAGTCGCAGCAACTAGACATCCAAACCACGAACTCCAACATTCAAGTGGTTGGGGAAAACCCTTTAACAACTTCGAGACCTGCCTAGAATTGGCATCTCTTCAGGAGAAAGCAGAGGTAAGCAACAGGGCATCTGGGAGATCAGAGAAAACTTCCAAATAGCCACTAGGTATGTGCTGGAGAGCAGGATAACTTCAGAATAGACACCAGGTATGCACGGGGAAGCAGAGCAACACAGTTTGGGAACAGGTAAAGAGGAATGGGTGGGTGCAAGACACCCGCAATAAAGCCTTTAGGGGGTGGAGCAGCCGGGCCACTGTGAACTCTCAAAACAGAGTTCTGAAAACTGAGAATGAAATCAAAATGAGTAGACTAGGGAGAACACAGATGAAGAAGGAAAGGGAAGGTCCTGGGTACAGTTACAGAGGGAAACAGCCAGAAATTCACAGAAAGCAAGCCAGCATATTTATTCACTCACATGCACACACACAGAGAAAGAGAAAGAGAATATTCAGAACTCTGTGAAGTTAGAAAAGCTCATTGAGCCAATCTTCCCTCTTAAAAGTTTAGGAAAACGAAAGTCACATGTAGATAACAACAAAAACATGTCATATAAAGTTAAAAGAAAATAAGGAGCCGAATGACATTCCTACAGGCAGTGAAAAAAATGTAAAGCTCACAGAAATTGTAACGCACCACTTCAAAACAGGCTATAAAAGACATTAGAAAATGACATGGGCTGTGAAAGAACAGCATAAATCAGAATTAGAAAAACTCAGGAATGAGGCAGCAGAATTCGAGAAAAAACTACAAAGAAAAATAATTTTAGAAGAAGAGTAATCCAGAAGGAACAGACAGGAAATAAATGGCATATAATATTTTAAGAGAAATAGGGAAGGAAAAGGAGAAAAATTTCAAAATTAAAAAAGAAAACAAAATATAGATAACAGAAGCATCGAAGAGGAAATCTAATGCAAGGAAACAGAGCAACTACTAAAAACCCTGCTTCAAGCAATGTTTTCAAAAATCAGAAAGAAAATGATTTCAAAACGCATGTTGAAAAAGCATGCTATGTACCTGAGAGTGTTACCCAGAATAATGAACACAAAACCATACTGTAATGTAATTACTGGGTCTGGTTCAACACCAAGACAAATTGTGGTAAACTAGTAAAATTGCTGGTAAAGAAAAAAAGCAATCTCTAGCAAAAAGCCTGTAAGTTAAAGAGGAAAGAAAATTAGTTATTGTCAGACTTTTCAAGGCAATGCTTTGGGTCATAAGAAAATAGAGTAACAGAGTGGCATATTTAAGATACTCAAGAAAATGTGAGCTAAGGATTTTAATTTATCAAAACTGATCTTCAGATACAAAAATAGTTCATACATGAACTATTATTATCATATAAATATTCAGGGAAAATTATTCCATGAAGTCTTCCTAAGGAATCTAGTAAAGAATGAACTTCAGACTGAAGAGACATTGATACGATCTCTCCATTCCATGGAGACCATGTCAGACATGGTCAAGACTGGTAGTGAGCATTCTATACATGGAGACGTGTGGAACTGAGAATAAAGAGCAAAGGACATTTGTAATATGTACTAGCTACATGATCTGACCATATATATATATAGTACAGACAAAAAATAGGAGTCAGGGGGAATGAGGAGTATGCAGGACTAAATCCTGGCCAGTTATTAGGGAAATGTAAATCAAAACCACAATGAGACATAGTCACTTTAATGACTATGATTAATAATAATAATAATAATGGACAATAACAGGTGTTGGTGAAGATGTGAAGATACTAGAACCCTCATACATTGCTAGTGGGACCATAAAATGGTGCAGCCACTGTGGAAAACAGTTTTGTAGTTCCTCAGAAAGTTAAAGAGTTACCATATGACCCAGTAATTCCACTCCTGGGTAGATACCAAAAGAACTGAAAACAGGTGTTCACCCAAAAGCTTGTGCATAAACATGCATTGTAGTATTATTTGCAACAGACAAAAGATGGAAACAACTGAAATGTCTGTCAACTGCTAAATGGATAAACAAAGTGCAGTATATTCATACAATGGAATACTATTCAGATATAAAAACGAACTAAGTGCTTATGTATGTGACAACATTGATGAACCTTATGCTAAGTTAAAGAGGCTTGATACAAAAGGCCACGTATTGTAATGATTCCATTTATACAGTCCAGAGTAGGCAATTGCGTAGAGACAGAAAGTAAATTAGTAATGTCCAGCGGAAGAGGAGGCAGGTATGGGGGAGTTAATTACTAATGAGTAGAGGGCTTTTTTTTTTTTTTTAGCGGGGATGGAAATCTTCTGGGATTTTTTTTTTTTTTTCCAGTGGGGATGGAAAGCTTCTGGACAGGGTGATGGTTAGACAACTCTGTGGAATATACTAAGAATCACTGAACTACACACTTTTAAGATGATGAATTTTATGGTATGTGAATTATATCTCAATTTTAAAAAGTAAATCTTGACAGATCATAAAAATGACAGCTGAGCTTACATTACTCAGCTATTGGTACTGTTGTTTAGGCTAATGTTTTGCAGACATGGTCTCTGACCCACCTGCATTGAATCACCCAAGATAATTGATCAAAATGCATTTTCCTGGGGTCCCACCCAGACCTCCTGAAACAGAATCTCTTGGAATGGGAAGCAATAGAATCTGTATTTTTAGTAAGCCTATGGGTAATCTTTTGCACAAAATAATGCTTAAAAACTATCTTAGTGGTTAAGGTTATTTTTTATATTTTAAAAAATCTTTCAATAACAAGGGATGCCATGTGGCTACAAGTCCTAATAGGAAAAACAGCTCTTAATCGCAGACCAAAAGTATCATTCTGGGGTCTCTCTACATCATCTTCTAGAAATTTCCTTTCCCTCCCTCTCATGTTGAGCTCTTATCACCTGTACCCCACACCTTCCACCTACTCAATCTCTTGTTTTGGTGAGTCACTTCTTCCAGAGCTTCCCAAGAAAGAATACAGAGAAGAAGGCTTTTTTGGGCACTTACATGATTGAAAATGCCTTATCCATCTATGGCCATACCACCCTTGAACATGCCCAATCTAGTCTGAAAATGCCTTAATCCACCCTGTAATTGTTTGACAGCCTGAGTTTAGAATTCTAGATTGGAATTAATTTTTCTTCTAAATTTGGGGTCTTACTCTGCTACTGTCTAGGTTTCATATTGCTACTGAGAAATCTGAAGACGTTGTGACTCCTGATTCTCTGTGTGTGATGTGTTCTTGGTTTTTTTCTCTTTCCTTTGGAAACTTGTAATTTCTTCTCTTTGCCTTCTGTGTTCTGAAAGCTTGTGTTGATGCACTTTTACAAGATCTTTTTCATTCATTATCCTGAGTACTCAGTGGGCCCTTTTAATTTACCATCTAATGCCTTTCAATTATGGAAAGCTTTCTTTAAATATTTTATGGGTATATTCCCCTTCTTAAAAAAAATTCTCCTCTCTTTCTAGAACCACTTAAATTTTTTTGCTCTATTTCTTAGGGAATATTCTCAATTCATGTTCCAAGTTTTCAATTGAGGGTTGCATTTCTGCTGTATTTTAAATTCTTTGAGCTCTTTTATCAATAAAAATATTCCTTTTTTATAGTAATCTGTTCTTGTTTCATGATTGTAATATCTTATCCCTTAGAGGTTTATTTCTAATTAACATACTATATTTTTCCACCAGATTGCTTTTTAATGTTCATTTGGTGTTTTTTCTATGTTTTACATTGTAATGCTTGATTGTCTCATCATATTTAAGAGTGGAGGGATGAAATGCTAATGTAAAGCTCTGGAAACTGGAGGGGAACTGAAGCACTTGGCTTTCTCTTTCGTAAGATGACTTAACTAGACTGTGAGTTGGGAAAACATTAATGACAGTATTTCAAGTTGTCCATTTCAGACTGATCAAACCATCCAAAGACTCTACTGGTCTCTGCATGGAAGATGGAGGCCTGGTTACCAGCTTTCTGGAACCTAAATAAATAAACAGGTAGGCTCTAAACTTCTTACAGGTAGACATTCTCTTGACACCTCTGGTTTTGGGATATTTCCCCCTCCCTCAACCATGACTATTGTCCCTCAGTCCATAGACACTCCCTTTTGTCTTCTCCAGAGAGGGCTAGGGAAGGATGTCAGTGCTTAGAATGCTAAGTGCTTAGGAGAAGATTTTCAGTCTTCCTTATTTTAGCTGCCCTCGCCTCACCTACACTGATTCCATCTGCCCTGGGTGATGGGTCGGCCTTGATTTTCTCCCTGTTTTGTCAGGATTAGGTCATCTCAAATCTGCTCGATTCTTTTCTTCATCTATTAATTTTGCTGCGAATGACTCCTTTTACATTTTACTGCCCTTGGAGACACATGCCTTTTAAAAACAATGGTTTTACTATTATTTGATAGGACGAATGGAGGTAGGTAATTTCCATCTATCATCTTTATCCAGAAGTCTCTCTTAGTTTTTAAAATAAACGTTACTGGGGTGTGATGCATATACATTAAGCTGCATCCATTTAAAATGTGCAATTCGATTAGTTGTGATGAAAGTCTACACCTATAAAACCTCCACCACAATTGAGATACAAAATATTTCCATCACCCCCAAAAGATTCTTTTTGCCGTTTTTGCAGTCCGTCCCTCCCTCCAATGCCCCAGGCAACCCCTGATTTGCTTTTTATCACTGTAGGTTAGTTTGTATTTTCTATAATTTTGTGTAAATGAAATCATACAATATATGCTCTTTTGTGGGGAGTCTGGATTCTTTCACTCAGCATAAAGATTTTGTGATTCATACATGTTGTTACATGTACCAGTAGTTAATTCCTGTATATTACTGAGTAGTATTCCACTATGTGGATGTAACACAATTTGTTTATCCATTATTCTGTTGTAGGACATTTGGTTGTTTGCAGTTTGGGGCCATTGTGACTAAAGCAGTTATGAATGTTCGTGTACAAGTCTTTGCTTGGGACCTTTCATTATTTCTTAACTGAACTATTTCAGTTGACCTCTTCCTGGGTCTTGCTGTCTCCAACCTCTCCCAATGGCAAGGCAGCCTACATATTATTTGCAGAACATACTTCTAAAGGCAGGGCTCTGGTCCCACCACACCTTCAATCATGTATCATAGTCTACAAGTAAAAGTCAAAATTCTTTATTGCCAAGAACATCCACCTATCTTTCTACATAACCCACCCCTTAGCACGTTTCCTCTGTCCATACCAAACCCCACTGTCCTCTAGCTGTACCTTCTACACTTTCCTACTCCTACTCCCCGTTTCTTCCAGGAGAGCCTCCTCCCATCACTGCACATCAGATGTGCTGCAGCTTTTGCAGGTGTGTAAGAAGGACCATTTCTGTCTTGATATTCAAGTTGGATGTCTATCCCTCCTATAATTCTCCATCACCTTTTCTGTGCCTCTCATGAACTCACAGCACTCTGCATAGAGGAAGCTCTCTGCTCTCTACTTGATGAGTAAACAAGTAAGTGCATTTATAATCCTGTGTGTAGAATGCATTCACCACAATGTGGCTTACCCTGCATCATTGGGACATGAAATAAAACATATAAGTGAGTTATCCAGGGAGCTTAAATGTAATAGCACTTAAAATATTGAACTGTTTTATGAAAATAGTTCTTAAATGAGTTAAAAATGCCTCTGCCCTCTTAACCAGATTTAACTGAACATAACTTAGATTTTTTTTTTTTTTTTTTTTTTTTGAGACAGAGTCTTGCTCTGTCGCCAGGCTGGAGTGCAGTGGCGCTATCTCCGCTCACTGCAACCTCCGCCTCCATGCCCAGGCGCCCGCCACCACGCCCAGCTAATTTTTTTGTATTTTTAGTAGAGACGGCGTTTCACCGTGTAGGCCAGGATGGTCTCGATCTTCTAACCTTGTGATCCACCTCCCTTGGCCTCCCAAAGTGCTGAGATTACAGGCGTGAGCCACTGCACCCAGCCAATTTAGACCTTTTAAGAGGTCAGTGTGATCACTGTAATCACCATTTATAGGTATGTGCCATAGTACAGGGATGTCCATGGGCAGTTGTGTGTGTAGAGCTTTTACTCCTTCACTAATGACCCCATATGGCTATACGTATGTACTAGTATTTCCTTTCTCCCTTAGGCTATCATTTCTTACTGCACAGTGCCTGGTTCCTGCCTTATGTTATTCATAATTACCAATGTAATGGCCTGTAGGGTAGACAGAATAGGTTTTGTTCAATTACATGGACTGATCAAACTCTTAGATATGGATAGATATGCGATAAAGCAAGAATGGTAAAATGCTAATAGTAGAACCTTGGCCTTGGGTAAAAAAAAAAAATCTTTCCTGTAAAATACTTTCACCTTTGCTGTATCTATGCAACATTTGCAAAATAAAATGTTGGGAAACAAAGCTCCTGTGGAAAAGGATTCTGGTTATCTTCCGTCTTTCTCCTCCTGAAAGAGGAGAAAGAGGAGAAATTGTTGTAGGTGTCTCGTGACAGTGATGGCTGTTTTGTCACACGCAGGACCCAAGGAACAGGAAGACAGAGGATCTGGGTCCCTGGTGCACGCCTCAAACAGCTACACCAGTAATTCCCTTTGTGAGCTCTTGCTGCAGGAGGCAAACCAATCCTCAACTGTGGGAGACAGGGTTGCCTGGATTTTCTAACTGATAAACTTGGATGCTCTAGAAAAACAAATACTTGCTCGAAAAGTTTTGAATTCAGACAGGTGGCTCACAGAGAGAGAAAGCTCCAAAACACTTTTCTTTCTCCAGCACCTTTTGCAATACACTTGTGGAAATTTCTTCTCTGTGGCACAGCATCTCATTAGATAGACATGGAAAGTGGTGGCCCAATTTTGAAGGGAGGATCTGATGAACCCTTGAGCAGAGGACAGCAGCACTCAGCAGGCTGTGGGGTCAGAGATCCCCTGATTCCATTTTGGAAAAGCACCCCAGCCAAGCAGTTGAGAAGTCGTTACCATGGACAAGGACGTCATGTCGGCATGTCTGGCCCTGCACAGCCTGAAGCAGGAGACCAAGGCAAAAGAGAGCACGAAATCGAAGCTGTGATCCCTGGTCAAAGACTGGCCTGGAGAGCTGGGAATTTCCTGAATAGGTGCTAATGCGAAATGACTTAGTGTCCATGGTGGGGGGTCCTGATTTACTAGCAACATGCACTCATGGCTAACTTTTAAAAAGTGAAGTCCCAAAGTGTGATCTAATCGCAGAGCTCCTTCTCCTCTTGTTAAAAAACAAATTACATTAAGAGTTCTCCTATTTTGATCACAGAGTGATTTTTAAAGTACATATTTATTAGGATTGTAGCATATTTGCTAGAAATGGCTCAGCAGAGCATTTCCTTTCCCTTCCCATGCTGGGCCAGTATTTTTCACCTGCCCTCACTTCAATTCTGTGTCTCTTGAAGCTGGTTTCCCCCTAAGGAAAGGGGTCTCACTGCCTTTGTTTACACACGGATATGGCCGACCCGCTTCCTGCAACAGCAGCTGTGGGAGGCTAATTCTCCAACCTTGGAATGTCGGGAGGTGTGCGGAGGGCTGTTCTTCTTTCCCCCCAAGACAAAAGCTCTTTACAAGGATGCTTCCTGTTAAAGAGTGGGAATAGGATCTCAAGATTGCAAAGGTTTCTAGAACCTGGTCAGAGCTGACTCTGCTCAGTGCCTGTTGTTACAGCAAGGGCATGTACTTCCCTCCACGCAGGCCTGAAAGCTGTGTGTACCTCTGACTTCATGGTGTTTGCTTGCCTGTGACCCAGAAGATAGCATCACATCATGGACCTGAAACTCCAGAAAGTGCAGCTTGGTGCAGAGAAGACTGTGCAGGTATCTGCAGGTGACCCTGATTCTCACTGGGGCTCCCTGGGCTGATGCCAAGGCTGTGGGCCACTTTAGAATGTGTCTGTCCTCCGGCCTCAAAGTTCTTGGATACACTTCCTGGGACACTATGTGGAATGGGTTAGGAGAACCAGATCCCCTCTGGATAGGGGAGGAAGGCATTTGAGGAACAACAACAGCTTTCTGGGTCAAGAGTCTGCACACCAGCCTTGGAGAGAGCAGCTCCAGCCTCCAGACCATAAGGGCTGCCCCTATGGGTTAGGAGGATCCAGGGTGTGAGTCTCCCTTGGAAAAGGCTTCCTTCCCAGAGACATTTTCCTAGTTTATTCTATACTTGGATGTTTGATATGGTTTGGCTTTGTGTCCCCACCCAAATCTCATCTTGAATTATAATCTTCAGGTATTGAGGGAGGATCCTGGTGAGAAGTGATTGGATCATGGGGGCGGTTTCCTCCATTCTGTTCTGATAGTAAGTGAGTTCTTAAGAGATTTGATGGTTTCACAAGTATTTGGCAAGTTCCTCCTACACTCACTCTTCCCTCTCCTATTGCCATGTGAAGAAGGTTCTTGCTTCCCCTTTGCCTCCTGCCATGATTGTAGGTTTCCTGAGGCCTCCCCAGCCGTGCAGAACTGTGAGTCAATTAAACCTCTTTCCTTTATAAATTACCCAGTTTTGGGAAGCTCTTTATAGCAGTGTGAAAACGGACTACAATGCCCAACTCACTGCCTTCAGCCCAGCTCTCGCTCTTCTGAGCTCAGACCCTGTTATCCAATTGCCTGCTGAACATCTCTTTACTCTCCTTCTTAATGAGAAGAGATTTCCAGGAATCACAGGATTTAGCTAACTCCTGCTCAACCTCTAGGCCTCACATTAGATGTCCCTTCCCCCAGGAAGCCTTCCCTGACTCTCTCTATCCTGACAGGGTGCCCCCCTCCTGTGCACCACATGGGTTTGTACCTCCTCTATCACAAACCTTAGCATATTCTGCTGTGAGTCCTTGTACTGTGTCTCCTCCACCAGGCTGCAAGCTCCATGAGGGCAGGACTGCACCTCTGTTTTGTTCCTGGCTGTGTCTCCAGCACCTGGTTGGAGGCAAGGTGCCAAGGCAGTGCTCTGTAAAGGTGTGTCCAAAGTGAAACTGAAGGAATTACTACACCATCCAAGTCTGCACACAAGTGAGTTTGAAGTGTGACTGTTAATGGTAGTGCTTAACTCACAGGCTGGCTTCAAAGCCACTTCCAAAGGAGAAACTTGAAGATGGTTGAGCCACAAAATTGAATAAACCTCCCAAGCTAATTGGGTCTCTGAGTGGGATTGTGCTCCTTTGAATAAATACGCTTTAATACGATCGTTTAAAAACAAAAACAAAGGGGTCTTGTTGAATTAGCCAAACCTCACATGACAACTCACGAAACACCAGGGTGGCTTTTTTCCCTGCGGTTTTATTCTGCATTTTTTTTCTGTAGTTGCCTCTTCTTGCTCTATCCAAAAGCCAGAGAAATAAAGAGGTATGTGACAGATTTGCCGTTGAGCAACTCTTTGCTTTTATCAATCCTGAGGTGTTTTTTTTTTTTTTTT
>NW_012121265.1:849659-862832 GCF_000951035.1 Colobus angolensis palliatus
AAAAAAAAAAAAAAAAAAAGGTATGTTCCCTCTTTAAAAATAAAATGCACAAAAGCTTATATACAATTCAAGGAAGACCAGAAAGCCTTGGAGTTTGGGGAGGGTTATTCCCAAAACTCTAGGTCCCAGAACTGGATGCTAGACTCTTCAGTGACAGTCTTGCTCCCTGTGTGTGTGTGTGTGTGTGTGTGGGGTGGTGTATGCGGTGTGTGGTGTGTGTGTGTGTGGTGGTGTGTGTGGTGTGTGTGTGGTGTGTTTGGGGTGTGTGTCATGTACAGTGTCTCTGCTGTGTGTGTGTGTGGTGTGTGTGTGTATGTGTGGTGTACAGTGTGTGTGGTGTGTGTGTGCGGTGTGTGTGGTGTATGGTGTGTGTGTGTGGTGTATGTGGTGTGTATATGTGTGGTGTACAGTGTGTGGTATGTGCGGAGTGTGTGTGGTGTGGTTGTGTGTGGTGCACAGTGTATGTGGTGTGTGGTGTGTGTGATATATGGTGTGTGTGTGGGGTGGTTGTGTGTGCAGTGTACAGTGTGTGTGTGGTGTGTGGTGTGTGTGTGCATGGTGTGTGTAGTGTGTGTGGTGTGTGCATGTGGTGTATGTGTGCAGTGTGTGTGGTGTGTGTGTGTGGTGTATGTGTGGTGTGTGTGTGCGGTATTTGGTGTGTGGTGTGTGTGATGTGTGTAGTGTGTGGTGTGTGTGTGGTGTGTATTTGGTGTGTGGGTTCAGTGTGTGTGGTGTGTGTGTTCAGTGTGTGTGGTGTGTGTGTGTGTGGTGGGTGCAGTGTATGTGTGGTGTGTGTGTGTGGTGTGTGGTGTGTGATGTGTGTGGTGTGTGTGTGTTATGTGTGTAGTGTGTGGTGTGTGGTGTGTGGGTTCAGTGTGGTGTGTGTGTGTATGGTGTGTGTAGTGTGTGTGGTGTGTGCATGTGGTGTGTGTGTGAGAAGTGTGTGGTGTGTGTGTGCGGTGTATGTGTGGTGTGTGGGTGCGGTGTGTATTTGGTGTGTGGTGTGTGTGTGTGTGATGAATGTAGTGTGTGGTGTGTGTTTGGTGTGTGAGTTCAGTGTGTGTGGTGTGTGTGTGCAGTGTGTGTGGTGGGTGCGGTGTATGTGTGGTGTGTGTTTGGTGTGTTATGTGTGTGGTGTGTGTGTGTGATATGTGTAGTGTGTGGTGTGTGGTGTGTGGGTTCAGTGTGTGTGGTGTGTGTGTGCAGTGTGTGTGTGTGCAGTGTGTGTGGTGGGTGCAGTGTATGTGTGGTGTGTGGTGTGTTATGTGTGTGGTGTGTGTGTGTGATATGTGTAGTGTGTGGTGTGTGTGTGTGATATGTGTAGTGTGTGGTGTGTGGGTTCAGTGTGTGTGGTGTGTGTGTGCAGTGTGTTTGTGTGGTGGGTGCAGTGTGTGTGTAATTACAGTAAATACCCATTTAACATCATCAATAGATTCTTGAAAATGAAAACTTCAAGTGAAACAACATGTAACAAAACCAATTTTTTCCTCGTCAACATTACAATAAAAAGAAGAAACGATGTTATTTGAAGATCTACTGTACATAGTTTTCCTTAAAGTTGCAGTTTCCAACAGCCTGTTGACAACGTGAAGCGAGGACTTACTGTGTACATATAGTGGAGCACAAGGCAGAGATAAGTAGAAAATAAAAGTTAACCATATTCTTCCAGAATCTATTCTATAGCTAGAAATGAGCACTAGGCTTAGAGCTATTTGCATGTGTCTCCTCTGGTACTGCAGCCTCCTTGCAGGCTAGCCCTTCCCTGCCTGCAGCGTTTGGCTTAGGGCCTCCCAACTTGCAGGTGCTTTGGGTAGGTATTGGTTGATGAATTAACTATTATTTTTGCAATTATTCAACCGCTTACCCAACTTTATATCTAACCAATAGCAGATTACTTTGCATGAGCAAAGATTACCTTGCAATGCCATGTCCTGGATTCTGGTGCCTGTGCTGCTGCTAAGCAGATGGTGGCACCTTGGTCAAGTCACTCCTGCTCGCTGGGCCTCATTCATTCATTTTGACTGGGCCCTTGCTATGCACCAGAGGCTGAGCCAGGAAGTCACTGAGGTTACAAGATGGATGATTCCAGGTCTCCAAGGTCAAGAAGATCTGTCTTGTAGGAAGCCTTGAACATAAACAAGTAAGGGTGATATTTTAATTGTTTCACAACCATCAAGGCCAAGGCACCAACCCCTCAGCACCCTCATCCTGGGGCATCACAGCCTGGCAGAGCCCTGCAAAGGAGCACAGTCAGTACCAAAAGACCATTGCCACAGTGCAGGTGTGATCCAGGTTCAGTAACGGCAGGACAAGATGCCTCAATGTTCTCAGTTGCCAAATCTGTAAAATGGGAGGGTAGATCAGAGCAGAGTTTAGTCAATTATAGCCCTGCCGGTGGATCAAATTTGACCTGCCAGTTATTTTTGTAAACAAAGTTTTATTGAGCACAGCCACGCTCATTTGTTTACATATTGTCTAGAGCTGTTTTTACACTATAACAGCAAGAGTTGAGTCACTGCAACAGAGATTGTACGGCCCACAAAGCCTAACATTTTTACTCTCTTGCCCTTTACAGAAAGGCTTGCTAACTTTTGACTGGATAATCTCTGGTTTTCTTTTCATCACGATACCTCCATGACTTTCTAAGCAGGTAGAACACATCGTTTGCATTAAATGTGGTTTTCTTTAAAGAAAGTCTTTGTGTCCCAACCAAACAGTGAGTGGCATTTTCTGAGACAATGGGGACTGGAGACCAAGCCCTTGGAATACGGAATGGAGGCTGGGCTCTGTCCCTTGAGGAGACTTTTGTTTGTTTGTTTGTTTAGAGGGAGTCCCGCTGTGTCTCCCAGACTGGAGTGCAGTGGCACGATCTCGGCTCACTGCAAGCTCCGCCTCCCGGATTCACGCCATTCTCCTGCCTCAGCCTCCTGAGTAGCTGGGACTACAGGTGCCCACCACCACGCCTGGCTAATTTTTTGTATTTTTAGTAGAGATGGGGTTTCACCGTGTTAGCCAGGATGGTCTAGATCTCCTGACCTCGTGATCCACCTGCCTCGGCCTCCTAAAGTGCTGCGATTACAGGCGTGAACCACCGCACCCAGCGAGACTATTTTTTATTCTGTGCAAAAATTTCTGCTCATTGCCTTGATGAGCCCATTAGGGAGTTGTTTATGAGTACTGGTTGGTGAGCAGATACTTGCACTAAAATGGACACTTCCAGAGAGTCACAGTTGACAAACTCACTCAGCTGTGTAAGAGCTGATCCACATGCAAACTGAGGGGTCTACTTGGCTTGTTAGGCTAGCTCGGAAGTCATTCATTTTGTTATGGGTTTTCTTTGCAAGACTCCAGAAGAAAGTAAGAATCAGTAGATTGGAACTGGGCTTACCCCAGGAAAGTCTGAGAGGAGCAGGCTCTGAGCAGTTCCTGGGAGGATCAGTGAAGCCTGGAGCAAGTAGAAAAACAAGCAATGCTAGCCTGAACTGCATTTCACTCCGGTCTTGTACCCTTCCTTCTCTTGGAGAATCCCTTCTCAGTCTTTTCTCTTGACCCATTGAAGGTAGACTCCAAGTCACTAGATCTCTTATTTATCTTGGAACCACTGTGGGTGATTGCATTATTGTCCTTAACTTCTTACCCTATCCTGTATACATCCTCTCCTAGTGGCTCCATAGCTCTCACAGTATCTCCATGGGCAGAATGGCAGAATGGAGTTTCGTGCTTCTTGAATTTGGGCTTGGCCATGTGACTTGTTTTGGATAATGATATATGGGCGGAAGTGACAGTATGCCACTCTGAGCCTAGACTCATGTTTTTGCTTGTTATTTGGTACCTCTAACATCACTATAATATGGTAAACATGACCAGGTCAGTGCACTGGTCAATGAAGGATGAAGCCTGTATGACGTAGGGTTGCCCCATCCAAACATCAGAGCTGCAGTGGGAAACAGCTGCCAAGATACCTGAAGCAGGGCCCTCAGCTGAGCCAAGCTTTCATCAGCCAAATCCCAGTAGACCCAAGATATGAGCAATAATAAGTCATCGATATCTTAAGCCACTGAGATCTGGGTGATTTGTTACACAGCAAAGCTAACTGATACCAGCCTCCCACAAGCTCTGGAAAAAATGGTTTATCACGAAGCAAGATAACTATTACATGAAGGGGCCAGGGAAAGTCTACCAATGGATTACCAATGGCATGGATTGGCATGGATTTACCCACGGTCTAGGCAAACACTAGACATGGATAGAGTCCTTTTTGTTCATGGATAAAGAAGGAGAATAAGGAGGTAGAAGGGAGAAGAAAAGAGAAAAAGAGAGGAAGGAAGTGAAGGAGAGAAAGAGAGAGAATATGGAGCAATTGATTGAGTAAAAAGAAGAAAAGATGGGCCTGTAGCTTAAGAGAAGAATACAACTAAAGACGCAGGAAAAAGTCAATATTTTGAAAAGCATTTATCTAAGGAAACAGAAGTTTTTGGATAGCTTCTGCTTGATACTTTCAATAAAATGTAAGAGAATATGGACTTAAAAAATTAAGAAATTAAATGTAAGATAAAACAACAGTGTTCACAGTATGAGCCATTTTGAAAACACTTCCCTTTCTCTCTTATCTCCAAGCAGAATCGATCACTCCTGTCCCTCTACCCCCAAAGCACCTTGTTCCCCCTGCTCAAGTCAGTCAAGTACTACCTGCTGTGTTCCATTATGGTGGGTGAGTTCCTGGGATGTTGTGACCTCTTTGAAGGAAGGCCCGTACCTGGTGAAATTCCTTCTCTGGTCTGCCATGACAAGAGAGACTGGGCACCCAGAAGAAACACACTGAAAGACCCTTTTTAGTACTAAATTGACACCCAGAAACAGGATGCTCCTATCACCAGCATAGAGAAAATGTAGAGTGGAGATGGTGATACAGCACAGCTTTGGTCTTTGCTCTATCCTGAGCGATGTTGTTGAGAGCTGGTGAGCCAGAGACAAGAGCACCTGGCCACAGGCACAAGGCAATGATTCCTCTCTTGGTGCTATCAGTCATCACCTATCCAACAATCTGTCACACCCACCCTCCCTGCGGAGGAAGGGAGGGCTTTCCCAAGCCTATGGAGAGTACAAAGAGAAGCAGGGCTTCTTTGACACTGAGAGGTTTATTGTTCCAGTCCAACACTTGGAATGTCTCCTGTTTTCTCTGAGTGAAGTTTCCCTGGGTGGCCTTGGGGAGTCCTCATCATGGCTGGTTTCTCAAATGGATATTTAGATGAAGCTTTTGGAGTGCCTGCAAAATGGCAGTAAGATTCAGCAGGAGGATGTGCCAGGGGGTCTCAGCTGCAGAAATAGCCATGTTGCAAAGTTAGAAGCAGGGCAAGGAGGGAGGCACAAGAAAAGCAGCCAGCATTTGCTTACCTTCTTAATGTGTCTCCTGGTCTGGCTGCTGATGTTTCAATTGCACATTAATGAGTCACTTTTTTCATATCCTCCTGCATGGTTCTAACCACTAGTAAGTAAACATATGGCCTTTGAACAGTTGTTGAAAAAGTGCCACTTTTGGAGAATGTGATCAGGCTAAGATGCCTTTCTCATGATCAATCCCATCCCTCTGCCCTCATCCCTGATTATGCTATCGCCCAGCAGATGCCTTTGCAACCTCAGCAGGTCTCTCTTTTTTGATCACCCCAAGAACTCACCTAAGTCTGGAAGAGGCTATGCCCACTAGGACACAGTGCTGGCCTTTGGCGCTTATATACATCTTCCCTGCTTGGCCCTCCTAAGGTCTGTTCACAGTGGATGCCTGGGGAGATGAGGAGAAAAGGCACGGGAAGGGTGAAGTGCAAAACCACAGAAAGCCTCTGGCCTGAATTTTCCTTGAATTTCTTTCTGTCTCCCACAGCCCACTGGGGCACCTCAGAACCCCAATGGGATGCGAACTTGGACATCTTTCTGCATACCTGTGCATGGCAGTGAACACATGAGTGTCTGGTTTATAAAGCCACCCCTGCTGACTCTGGCCCTGCCCCTCCACCTCTAAATGTGCAAAGCTCAAATGTATCTATTGCTATTACCTTGATGGTTCTGGCTCAGGGTCTGTCATCAGGTTGCAATCAAAATGTTGGCTGGGGCTGCAGTCATCTGAAGCCTTGACTGGGGCTAGAGGATCTACTTTCAAGGTGGCTTAGTCACATGGATAGTAAATTAACTCTGGTTATTTGTAGGCAGTTTCAGTTCCTCCCTGCATGGGCCATTCCACAGTGCTGCTTAAGTCTCTTCACAGCATGGCAACTGACAAGTGAACCAAAGTAAGTGATCCCAGAGATCACAAGGTGAAAGCTGCAGTGACTTTGCAACCTACCCTCAGAAGTCACACCCCATCATTTCCTCAATGTGCTATTGGTTGCATAGTAGCCCTATTCAGCGTGGAAGGAACTATGCAAGAGCATGAATGACAGGAGATAAGAAACACTGGGGGCCATATTGGAGGCTGGCTACTATACTTAGTGATATAGTTTGGATATTTGTCCCTGGTTAAATCTCTTATTGAATTATAATCCCCAGTGCTGGACGTGGAGCCTGGTGGGAGTTATCTGGATCATGGGAGTGAATCCTTCATGGCTTGGTGCTGTCTTTGTGATACTGAGTTCTCATGAGATCTAGTCATTTAAAAGCTTGTGGCACCTCCTCTGTCTTTCTCTGGCTCTGCTTTCATCATGTGATGTGCCTGCTCCCCCTTCACCTTTCATCATGATTGTAAGCTTCCTGAGGCCTCCCCAGAATCCAAGCAGATGTTAGCACCACACTTTCTGCACAGACTGCAGAATGTGAGCCCAAATAAACCTCTTTTCTTTGTAAATTACTCAGTCTCAGGTTTTTCTTTATAGTGAGGTAAGAATGACCTAATAAACTTAGGGTATGAGATACTTGCCTAGTGTAAGAATTTTTTGAGTAAACAATAGTTGCTAACACATATCCTGTATTTGCTATGTGATAGGCACTGTTGAAAGTGCTTACATGTGTTAATTCATTCAGTCTTTCCAACAACCCTATGAGGTAGGTACGACTAACCTCATTTTACATATGAGGAAACTGAGGTACCAAGAGTTTAAGTAATTTGCCTAACATAATTTGCTTAGTATATAGAAAACCCAGGATTGAAACTCAGGCAGACTGATTTTGGAAGCCACACTTGCAAACACTGTATATCCTGCCTTTTGGCCATATTAAGCTCTGCCACCATGGCTTGGTTTGCAATTGTTTTGTGGGGGTGGGAAAGGAAATACCAAGGACAGAAGAGAGCCAAGGTCTTGTTTGCAACTGTGAATAGCACATGTGAGAGTCCAGAAGCTCCTGCTCTACCAGTAACACTATGATCTACACAATGACTCTTGCTGTACATCCCTCTAATGACAGCTGGCTCCCTGGCTCCCATCAATGTGCAGGAACATCCTCAGGATGGCTTCTGACAGTGTGCATATGCCATGACCAAGCTGCTGGAACATCTTCACACCTCCCTGGAATAGAATGCAATCTCGTTTTCCCTTTAAGTAAACTTTTCAAGCCAATCTATTAAATGGTTATCTGCTGTCTGCCCCAGGGAGTGCAGGCAGGTGGAGAGCTGGGCTGGGGTTGACCAGTTGTAGATACACACACACACACACACACACACACACACACACACACACACACACACGAAGTCCTGCACGAGGTCACCTACAAGGTCAGGCCACTTCCTGGGACCTTGCTCAAGTTTTGGTGTCTCAGGAGATGCTGCAGTATCAACCTTTGAGGAGAAAACCAAATGGGCTTGTCACAAAGAAGTACAAAGTGTGACTCAGAGCAGGGAGCCAGTGTGGAGGGAAGGGCCTAGAGAGGACAGTGAGTGGGAGAGCTGCCATTTGGGCTGCTCTGGCTTCGGAATCCTGCTTTGCTTTCTCTCCTTTTGGCTCAGGAGATGATTGCACATGTGGCTCACAGCTGACTCTTGCAGGATCTCAGATAAATGATGAGAAGACAGGTAACACCTGGGCACCTTTTTATTCTGTGTGGATAGAGGTTGGGGCCAGATGGCCTTTCTCCTCCTCCCCATTATTTATGGAAGGCTTCACTTACTTTCCAACAGGAAGAAGCAGGAAACACTGGGATTACATGTTCAGGGACACAAAACAGTGTGTACAAGCACGTGGGTTCTGGTAAGCCAATGAGTGTAGACATGGTTACTGCCCCCCATTCGCCACTCTCTTCCAAAAGCCCTTGGCTTGGGTCTCATTAAGGACTCTTTGAAGGCCATCGTAACAGATAACACTCCCACAGCATTTTCTCTGAGCCAGGCGCTCTTCTCAGGGCAACACACAGCAATCTGAGGAAGGTGTGTTACTATTCCCATTTTACAGGTAAGGAAACTGAGGCATAGAGAGTTTAAGTAACCTGGCCGCATTTATCCAGCTATGTAAGTGTAAGAACCCAACATGTGGATCTAGAGTCCATGCTCATAACCACCGCTCGCCAACGCTCTGCAGAGCAGAAGCACCCTTGCGGTCATCTCACTCAGCGTTTCTCCAAGGCCACTCTCTTCCAAACCACCTTCATAATCTCTGCAATATCTGTAGTTCCACCTCTAATGTTATTTACTTAAATTTTTTCTTTTAATAATTCACTATGTTTACTTGAATTCATTTATTTTAAAAGGAGTCTTGATATTTCGGCTAGAAATGAAAAATCAGCATTTGCCATAAATAGAAAGGTAAAGTAAAAACAAATTCAGTGAGAATAGTGCTATTAAATTTTTTCTAGATCCTGCTGCTCACCCACGTCCCAAAGCCCTGAGCTCCTACAATGAGGGATGAAAGAGAACAGAAAAGGCTGTCACACTTGCAAACTTCCTTCCATGGTGTCCTGTGTTCTCTCTGGGAATTTGCAACTGCCTTGCTTGCCTCTGACATCATGAGGAAGCTGGGTGAGGCCAGTGCTCTCTCCTCATCACCAAGAAAACAGGCTCACAGAGGGGAACTGATATGCCTAAGATCATGCTGGTGGTCAAGCCAAGACCAGCACTTGGGCCCCGACTCCCGAGTCTTATTGCCCCCCACACCCATTTCTAGACATTTTCACACAGGCCTCACCTACAAGGTTACTCCTTGTAGGGTTAACTCTTGTCACTTACATCTTGACTCTGGCTCTGCCACCTCAGCTTGCCCTCAGGACCCCACATTTCCAGAGTAATTCTAAGCCTCTGCTGTCCTGTCCCAGTTGTCACCACCCATTCTGCAGATAGCCTCCGGCCACGTGTGATGGGAGTGGGGCGCCGACCTTGGAATCAGGACCTCTCGACACCGCAGAGGCTGCCTCTCACTGTGGCCTGAGGCAATTAGCTTCTTTCAATCTGCCAACCCATCTATAAATTGAGGCTGATTGCACTTTTTCTGCATACTGCTGAGGGTTGGTGTTAAGAATCCAGGTGAGGTCATAGATTTGAAAATGCTTGGATAAAAAACACTGCCCTAAGAATGGAAGTTCTTATTCACGCTGACACTCACTTATCTGGCATCCACAAGTGATGAGACCCATGAAGGAAGGAAAAACGTATTTGAATAGACGAAACAAGTATCTCCAAGTTGACCCATGCATTCCTGGGGCGTTTTATCCTGCCACGTTGTGTGCCAGGTGCTGGCTGCGTGTAAGGAATACAACTAGGATCCCTTATGGCCTCCTGCTTGGAGCTATTCGCAACGTGTAAAACACAGATGCAGCGTATAAAAGCGACGTGCTTTTTCCCGGTACACCCTAGCCAGATCCAAATCTAACAGGTTTGGTCATCTGTTTTTCTAAATCACATGACTTCACAGCTAACACATGAGGAGGAGGAAGGGGCTGTTTCTGGGGCAAGGCAAAACTGCCCTGCTAGAGAAGATGGCTGACTTGGAGCAAAGAGATAAGTTAACAAAGAGTCTGGACTTTGTGCATTGAAGTCTGGGGTCATTTAGCAGAAGGGCACAAAACTCACACAAAAACTTGCAAACTTCATAGACCCCGAGGTTTGTAGCTGACGAATAACCAATATTCATAACGATCTCCTGAATCGAGGGCTTTGCACTTGGTTTTCTCTCTGTCTGCCCGACTCTTCCCCTGCTTCGGGCCTGTACTCAAATGACCCCAATCTCAGCGAGGCCCAGTCTGACCACCTTGTTCTATATTATACCCACTGTGGCTCTAGGAGCACCGCCTCTGTTTTTTTTGTTTTTGTTTTTCATAGCACTTGTTATCTTCTGACATACTATTGTTATCTATCTATCTATCTATCCATCATCCATCTATCCAGCTCTATCTCTCCTACCATCTGTCTGCCTATCATCCATCTATCATCTATCAATCTATCTATCCATCCACCCATCTATGTGTCCATCTATGTATCTATGGATCTATATATATCTATCTGTCATCTATCTATCTATCTATCTATCTATCTATCTATCTATCTATCTATCATCCATCCGTCTGCCTATTTATCCATCTATCTATCCTTTCATCCATCCATGTATCTATCTATCTATCTGTCTATGTATCTATCATCCATCCGTTTATCCATCCGTCTATCCATTTATCTATCTATCATCTATTATCTGTCTGTCATGTATGTGTCATCTATCTGTCTATCTATCTATCTATCTATCTATCTATCTATCTATCTATCTATCTATCTATCTATCCATCTATCTAATTATTTACTGCGGCTTTTGTGTGATTCCCTCACATTTTTGCTCCTTGAGTGCGAGGATTTTTTTGTTTGTTTGTTTGCCTGACAGAGCCTGTGGCCTGAGCATGACATGAACTCTCTTATCTTTACATCTCTGCACCAAGCCAGGGTCTGGCATGTGGAAGCCCCATCTCTTCCAGGTCTGGTCCCTTCTCATGGATCTCCTGAGAGAATTTCCCACTGAAAAGCATCTAGAAAAAAACAGGTTGAATTTGGTTTTTATTTTTTTTTGTCATGTGTCCAATTTTCTTTGACTCTTTTTCTACTTCTTAGTGAATTCTTTACAAAGTCATTTATAAGATAGTCAGGATCCCTATGACATGACTGACATAAAGAGGAAGAAAACAGTATTGCAATTTACTCATCCATATGCATCTGTTTTAAAAAATTATAAAGGCAAAATTTAAAATTAGCAAACAAAAATGCCCCACATAACTTAAGGACTTTTTTGAAATACTGTTGCCATAGCAACTTGAGGCCGATCCTGGTGGTCACTGTGCCCAATTCTATTGAAGCTGAAAATTACCGTGGTCTTGAACGTATGCTCGGCCAGCACAGTAAACACTAGGTTACAGAAAATTAAAACTTTTAGGTAGTGAAATTACTTTTACGGGAGCAAAGGAAACCTCTCAAATCTAAGTGTTTTTCTTCTTTAAAAAAAAAAAAAAACCATAATTTGTTGGACATTAAAATAACAAAAGGGCTTTGAGAAAGGATTATGGGTTTCTGATGTCTCACCACTAGAATAGATTTACTTTCTATCCGACTGATGTTGTAATCTTGCATTCTGAGGTAATGTTTTAGCTCTTTCTCTTCACATAAATAAAGATTTCCATGATAGCTCTTCATTCCTTTCTGGAGATTTCCTTTGGATTCCTCCTCCTGGGACTCTCAGACTCCTAAACCGTTTTCACTGGGCGGGCGCACAAATTGGATGCAGAACTTGTCTCGGGCAGGGAACTCATTACCAGAGGTTTGTATGGCTACAAGCTTAAAATGAAAAAATGCTGAAAGTTTGGAGGGCTTGAATGGAGACACTCGGCATCGGATGCTTTTCCTAACTAGGGGGAGGAGAAATTCAGTTTTTGAAACGGAGAGTTCAAAGTTCTGTTCTTAAACCAAAAGGCGCCTGGCCCTGGAATTTATCTAAGCTTGAGGCTGCAGATGAATACTTTCTTGCGGGCAATTCCCATTTCAGAAAGAAAGCGCCAATGTTTACAACTCTGGCTTGCCTGCTAATCACAGGCGCCTCTTTTCCCCCTTGGATCTCAGGCTGACTCTCCTGCAACTCTCTCCGGGCAGCATAGATTTAATTGGGACTCAATCTCTTTAAAAATTCACATATATATATTCCTTTCCATGTAAAGCAACTGCAGAAACTAGCCGGGCTTTGAATATCTTCTGAAGCCGAAACAACTGTGTGTAAATAAAGGGCTGTTATTTACCAACAGGGGAACAAAAAGCCCTGGGTACCCCTCAGCTCCCAGCTCGCGGAGGACTTCTCTCCCCAGCAACTTCATACTTACTAGCTTGATTGCCAACTTGGGTTTATTATTCACAAACTCACCCTGAGCTTGGCCTTTAAATGCAAAGAAAAAATGGTGTTTATGTTCCAGATTTTTTGGCTTTATTCTCATGACTGAAGAAAATGATGAAGTATTTTCTGCCTCAGCAGAAGCAGCAGGGAGGAAGTACATGTTGTAATTACCTTAAACAAGCAGGCCATGGAGACGGCTTCTGGAACTGCCTGGTGGGGGCCCCAGAGGACGCGGGGGACACCAGACGGTTGGGTCTACATCCAGCCTTCTGTATCTCTGCTGTCTTGGACAATAAAGGAGGGACTGCCTTGCAAAGGTGGCCTATGCCCAATTTAGTGACACAAACATTTTCTCCAACCAGTAAAACACATCCTATTAATTGGGTGTTACTTGGGTTATTTTTAAAGATGAAATAAGATCCCAGCACTTTGGGAGGCTGAGAAGGGAGGATCCCTTGAGGCCAGGAGTTCCAGACCAGGCTGGGCAACATAGCAAGACCCCCATCTCTACAAAAATTAAAAAATTAGCTGGCATGGTGGCCCATGCCTGTAGTCCCAGCTCAGGAGTTTGAGCCTGCAGTGAGCTATGATTTTGCCACTTCAGGCTGGGTGCAGAGCGAAGCCATGTCAAAAAAAAAAAAAAAAAAAAAAAAAAAAAAAAAAAAAAAAAAGTTTAAAAAAAAAAAAGGATGGTTCTAATTTATTATAATCTTATAATCTTATTTATATGTTGGCGATGGCAGACAGCAGAAAGACTCTGAGGAAGAGATGTGTCTCAAGAGCATGGAGATGGGAGGGACTAATTCTCCAGTCTCCCACCTCTCCACCTGATGATTCTCCCGTACTGACTGTGGGTTATATTTCCCTGTTTAGTGCTTTGCAGTGAGTGTATGTGGATAGTAAG
>NW_012121265.1:862882-897510 GCF_000951035.1 Colobus angolensis palliatus
AAAAAAAAGAGAAAATGTTTAAAAGAAAATAATTTGTATTTGACCAACACAAAATGACAGGGGTAACTCCTCTAATTTTCCAAAAAATTTTCTATTACAAATTCATCACGTTAAACAGAAATCTGAATCAAAAATATCTTTGGATAAATATTTGGATCAGAAAAAAATCAATCAGACAATTATCAAAAGTACAAGTAGCATTCAATGTTTGACCTCAACAATAATCTCAAATTCTGATTTGGAATTTGGTTTCAATATCAACTCTCCCCATAATCACTAAAAAGAAATAAATCAACTTTGTCTTCATTTTATTCTCAAAAGCATTTGTCGTTGGAACTTAGGCTTAAAAAATATTTTTTACTAAGCACAGCCTACAAAGCTTCTCTAGCAAATAACGATGCCCGGTTGGCCTTGAGTGCCGGTGACTTCGGCCATTGCTGCGCTCCCCTCCCCTCCAGGTGGTGCTGAACTTCGTACCCCGATGCCCTCTCCTTGTTGTTTCTCCTCTTTGAGAGGGGTGGCAAATGTGTTTTTCTTAATTCCTCCTCCACCAAGCGTGTGCGGTGTTCCTTCTACTACTAATTAATGTGAGAATAGAGAATCAAAGAGGGTATTCCTCCAAAGAATTGTTTCTGAAGAGTGACAAATTAATCCCCTCGAATATGCCTGGAGACAGGCAAGGTATCTTCAGTTTTATTTAGCAAAATTCTGCAATTAAATGTGCAGAAGTTCCATTTTTAGTAAAGATTTTGTTGACAAATTTCGTCCACTTCAGAACACACACACACACACACACACACACACACACACACACACACACAGTGCCAGGGAACAATTCTGGAAAGAATACATTTTTGTACAATTGAAAAATGATGGCACAAAGTTCTGCTTTTTGCCATGCCCCTCACTACCCTCTCCTACCCACCACCCCTAGCTCTACTGGCTGCTGGGCCGGAAAATGAGAGATGGGCTCAGGGACTCCTCAGGGTGAATGCTGCTTCAAAGACAGAATGTGGGCATCTCTTCCCTCATTTGAGCCCTAAAATAACCGTAAGAGATATTATCATTGCCCCCATTTCATAGATGAAGAAACTATGGCTCAGAGTAAACCACTGTGACATGTAAATGGTTCACTCAAGTCACACAGAGAGTAAACGCTGGAGCTCGAATTGAAACCCAGATGGTTTCAATCCAAATTCCAACCTCTTTCCACCAGTTCTCCTGACTTCCTGCAGATTTCATGGAAATGAGAATGAAAGTTGGACCTTGCAACTCAAAGATCAATATACGAAATGGAAGATAATTACAGGTTATGCTTTAAAGTTAAATACTTTGTTTTTGCTTAATGCTCATAGAATTAAGACATTAGTTGCTCATAAATCAATGCCCTTCAATGAATGATGCTTTTAGAAATAAACCCTGGGGGTAAGCCATAATCAGGTGAGCTAAACATGCTAGCCACTGAGGTCTTTTTTCCCCACTTAAAGAAGGCAGCTTACTTAGGGCAATGTCACTGAAACTGGAACATCTTTGTGCCTTTCTTCCCACTTCACGTTGTGCCAACCCCTCCTCCCCAACCTTCCCACTACCGGTTCAGAAACTGGTGCCCATGGCATATAATTTGCTTTGTTTTTGCACCAGTTCTTTAAATCATGATACTTTGGCCAGACTGCATCAAATCACATCACGATGTGCTTTTTCTCTTGGAACCCTCAGGGGGAAGGGAGAGGAACTGACATCTCTTACGGTTATTTTAGGGCTCAAATGAAGGAAGAGAAGGCTTGGGCCTTCTCTGTATCAGGCATGTACACTGAGTTACGGTGCTCAATCTTCCCAACAGTGCTGGGTGGGAGGAATCATGATTCCTATTTCATGGATGCACAAATCTGGTCTCCAGGAAGTTAAGAAATTAATGTGCTGAGGGCATAGAGTGAATGAATGAAGGAATGCCGTGCCCTTCCAGCCTTCCACACAGCTACCCTGCCAGCAAATCAAGAAGTGCATGCAATGAGATGCTTGAACAAAATGTTCTCGAGAGAAGCTTGGCTGCTACAATCTTGGAAGACAGGCACTGTGAGCAGTCACTAATTCCTTCCTCAAGCCTGTTTTGCTGGTGGGAAATCTGCAAAAAGAAGTAATATACCCAAGGTCTCTCTATATTTCCTTAGTAGCGGAGGCAGAATTCACACAGTGGTCTTTTTTCTTTCATTCCATGCTCTTTACACATTATACAGATTGAGTGTCTCTGATTCAAAAATCCAAAACCCGAAATGTTCCAAACTTCAAAAGTTTCTGAGCCCTGATGCAAGTGGAAAAAATTCCACATCTGACCTCATGCAACAGGTCATGGTCAAAACTTTGTTTCATATACAAAATCATTTAATATATTTTATAAGATTACCTTTGGGCTACGTGTATAAGGTGTCTATGAAACATAAATGAATTTCGTGTTTAGACTTGGGTCCCATTCTCAAGATATCTCACTAAGTATATGCAAATGTTCTAAAATTCAAAAACAGTCTAAAATCTGCAACACTTCTGGTCCGAAGCATTTCAGTTAAGGGATATTCAATCTGTACCATGTTTCTGTCAATATCATTTAAATTCATTGCAGTCAGGTGGATTAAAGAATAACAAGACTATGGCTGAAAATGAATCCAGCACCAGCAGAGGAAAAGGAAGATGTTTGCTGATCTTCACTTAACACTGAAGACTTACTATCAATTTCTCATGGATCAAAACCTCAATTCCTTCTTTTGTACCCAACAGTCCTGTTGAACACTGACTGAGTCCCCACTTGCAGCCCTTAAAATTCTTAGGACTTTATACATTTCTTTATGTCACATCGTTGGGTCTGATGCCCTAGTCTTCTGTTTTTTTAGTGTCTGTGTTTGTGCAACACGCAAGAGGAAGCTGACGAGGTACTTAGCCAAAGACACGACAGTTTTCCAGGACCAAGTTGTTATATACTGAGCCAAGCCTGAACATCAGAGGATAACCGGAAATGGGGCCAGAGCATTTACGTTGTCCAGTGGTTGCATTCTATCCTGCCTTGTTCAATGCGAGGACAGTGATGTTCGGGAATGTGGGGCACCGCCTGGCAGTTCCGGCATCCATGCCTGGGGCATTTGTGCCCCAGTCAGGCTCCCAGGCTGGCCTCTGCCAACCAGAATACAACTTGCAAGATTTGAGGTGACCCAGGTTTCTGTATGATACTCTCCCCTGTAAACCTTCTCAGAACTCCCTGGGATCTCAAGAATTGCTACCTGGCCACACTCCAGTGTTTGTGGCCTGGTCCTCTTGGGCTGTGTTAATACCAAATGTGATGATGATTAACAACAAGAGCTCTGGATTCTGGAAAATCAGGTTTGATTCTTAGCCACTTAATTGCCTTGTGATCTTGGCCAAGTCACTTAACATTTCTGGGTTCAAGCGATTCTCACGCCTCAGTCTCCCGAGTAGCTGGGCTTAGAAGTGCATGCCACCACACTTGGCTAATTATTATGTTTTCCATAGAGATGGGGTTTCACCATGTTGGCCAGGCTGGTCTCGAACTCCTGGACTCAAGCAATCCACCCGCCTCGGTCTCCCAAAGTTCTGGGATTACAGGCAGGAGTCACTGCGCCCAGCCTGGATCAGTGCTTTAAACTTCATTTTACATGACACAGATTTCTTTACAGTGCATTTTATATTATATATATTACCCCATTTCTATGTTATGTTGATTCCTGGCTGACTCACGGGAAGGACAGATTGCAGCTGGGTAGAGGAGTTTGCACTTGGATTGGTGGCTTGCTTCGTTAAATGAATATTACTGCCTTCACTAGGGTCCATTAGCACATCAAAATGGTGCTTGTTGAGTCAGGAAAAGTGATACATTATGCTGCATTTATTCCTTGGTCCCCAAAGACTAATTGTTGGTTTGTGTTTTTAAACACCCTTTCAAGTGCTAAAGACTCTAATGAGTTAAATTAACAAACCATTAGGCTTAAGAATAGTGGTGTCACCGTGGACACAGTGTTCCAATTACTGATGCCGGACACCAGGATGTGATGGTGAATGCAACACTCAAATCCCTCTATTTCTAATGCTACTGGACACTTGGCAAAATGTTTCCCCTGCATTGCTGTGTGGTCCATATGTCAATCCTTTGCCATTCTACAGATGAGGACACTTAGAAGCTTAGAGATGTGAAGTGGTGTGCCAACTCAGAGCTAGTAAGGAGCATTTGCATGTAAGCTTTGAAACACCAGAGTCCCCACATTACCCTAGAGAACACCAGTTTTGCAGATAGCACTTGGTTTGGTTGTGGGCATACACACACTTTTTGAATTTATTTATTTATTTATTTATTTATTTTTATTTTTGGAGACAGAGTCTCGCTGTGTCTCCCAGACTGGAGTGCAGTGGCGCGATCTCGGCTCACTGCAAGCTCCACCTCGCGGGTTCACGCCATTCTCCTGCCTTGGCCTCCCAAGTAGCTGGGACTACAGGCACCCACCACCACGCCTGGCTAATTTTTTGTATTTTTAGTAGAGACAGGTTTCACCGTGTTAGCCAGGATGGTCTCGATCTCCTGATCTCGTGATCCACCTGCTTCGCCCTATTCCTTTTGGAGCTATAGTGCCTGTCTTCTGTTTGGGGGTTTCCCATAAGTCAGTATTGTTAAAATTCTATGAAATTCTATGAAATCCCAAAGTGCTGGGATTACAGGCATAAGCCACCGCACCCAGCCACTTTTTGAATTTCTAATAGAAACTGCCTGGGGCCCACCTCAATACTGGTTTGAAAGTGATCTACCATGATGCCACTTAGAGATCCAGCTTAGCTGCTAAGGACAATCTCTTCATGCAACTCAGGGGCTCCAAGGAGATCATTATAAGAATCACAGGATGTTGTTAAAAGAGATGTGTTGGGGTTGCCTCAAATCTGATGAGGTGCCCAGCTGCTGTCTTTGAATGGATGGAAACCCAACCCCATTGTGCAGGGATAATGCAGCTGCCATGTTGGGAACATCCAGAGACTCCCTCTAAGTGAAACTGTTCACAGGGCCCTAGCATATCTGTTTCAAGCTGATGTTACTAATCTTAATTATCACCATCATTTTAGCTTCCTTAATATTGGATACTTAGCAGTTCAATTAAAATATTTTATTAAAATACTTTAAGTGTGTATTTAAAACATCAAATCATTTCAACTGTCGTATGAGGACAGTACTACTCTTTTCCTGTCTTGCAGCAGAAGATGTTGAAGTTCAGTGCAGTCGAGTAGATTTCCTGAAGTCAGAGTGGCCACTCCTCACACAGTCTCCCGGGGCACTTTGCCTGAGATGTCTCGGCTGGGCCTCTCCTTTGGGTCGTTCCAGCTTTATTGCTTGTCTTCATGATCTCGCGCAGTCAGGTGAGCCCCAAGTGTATCAGGTTCATCAGACCCTAGCAAGCCAGGACCAAAGCTTACCCGAGATGGCCAGGAAGAATGAGTCAGAAGGAGGTTCAGGTCACTGACACGGCCTAAATCAACCACAAACAGCCCTTGTATTTTAGGACAGTGGGGAAAGGAGCCAGGAATCACTCCAAATCAAAGGCTTCTACTCTGTGGGATGTGTGTGTCTGTTGCCTTTCGTAAAATGAAGTTCTAGGGTACATGTGCACAACGTGCAGGTTTGTTACATATGTATACATGTGCCGTGTTGGTTTGCTGCACCCATTAATTTGTCTGGAGTTTTCTAACCAAAGTCTAGCTCCCGAACTTCAGCCTCAACACCACCTATCTGCTAGTGTGAGCAGTACACCACTAATGGGGGCTGCTTGCTGCTAGGGGAATTTGGCTTCTTCTTAATATGGAATAATCGCTATTACCTCTCAATTACTTAACAAATAGAGAAGCACAGGGCCATGTTATTTCAAAAGAGCCTCCTGAGAGTAGGGCTAGAGGTCTCCAAATGTTACCCGGAATTAGCTAGGAGAGAACAGGTGATCAGATCTTTTAATATCTACCCAGGGGAAAATGCACATATTATGTACTAATAACTCAGGCAGCGCCCTAACTATTCCTCACCCTCTCACTTTAAGCGTAGACCTGGGAAACACCCTGCTCCTTCTCTTCCTGCTAAGAAATAGTCAAATAGTAAGTAAGAAGATTCATCAGGTCCCTTCTGTTACTAGCAGTGGGGATGGATGGGCTGTCTTCCTCTCAAACGTAGCGGACCCACTTCCTGGCTGGAGATCAAATAGCAGTTTGGTAGAGATGTAAAAAAAATGAGAAGAAAAAAATCAGTAAATTAAGTAGTGGGGAAAAAAACACAACAGGTTAAATGGGTTGGTGTTGTGCAGGTAAAACCCACCACCCGGGGTTATAAGCCATCTCCCTATTCCTTTTGGAGCTATAGTGCCTGTCTTCTGTTTGGGGGTTTCCCATAAGTCAGTATTGTTAAAATTCTATGAAAAAGATGTTTTGGGTGAGTTAAACATAGTCCATTTTCTTGAAAAATACATTCTTTCTCAAGGCAATTTTTTTTTTAGCATCTTAAACCAGCTGTATTTCCTATGAGAAAGTAGGAGCGAACACAGACCTTTAGGTTTATTTCCAAGGTTTGATTAAATGTAATGTAGAATTGCAACTTTGAAAGGAGCTTCGGTTTTTCTGGTGGCATGAGAACTAAAATTAAATTTTGGTTTGGCTAAAAGTAAACAAACAAAAACAAAACTCAATGTGTAATGAGGATTAAATGTTAGGGACCAGTTTGCCCATGAAACTTCCGATTTCATTCTGCGTAGCATCTCTGAATGGCTGGAGCTGAAGGCACCCTTTCCATTTACAGGAGCGTGGAGACTTCAGGTATTCTGCTCACTAGCTTTGTGTGGGTCTTTACGATGAGTGAATAGCTGTGCATTTGTTGTAGAATCAAGGACTAAAGAAGTAAAGGGGAGAGGAGATTACCCTTTCAGAACCCCAATTCCCACTAAACCAAAGGTAAGCTCTTTGTAGCTATTGATCAGGAAATAAATCCTCTTTTATTATTCCACAGATGCAGGAAAACCTTTTCTCCTTCTGCTATTTCCCAACTCTTTCTACAAATACATAGTTTATACTGACTTTGCATTTCTTCTTACAGACCTGCTAATTCTGAACATTTATGACCTTAATTGCTTAATTCCCCCCCCGCAGCCCCACCCCCAGAAAATGGCAAGTGGAAATACCCCAGTTGGTGAGTTGGTCATCAAAAAAATTCCAATCAAAAAAATTCCAAACCATTCACTATCTTCAATTCACCTATTAAGAAAAACAGTGCAGTCTGGGTCAAGTCATTGCAGCCTCCAATATCTCACATTCGTCATCTAAAACAATGCTTTTAATTACATATGGGGAATAGTGATGCAGGTACTTCAGGTTTTTTTTCTATTGGAATTTAGAGATTATGACTCTAGATGGGTTCTACACACTTTTTGAGGAAATGTAATTTTTCTTATCAATGCTTTGCATAGCAACACTCAACTTCGCTCAACTTACAATAAGTCTTTATTGATGGTTGCTAGTGATCAACTACTGTAAGGACTGGGGTAGTGATTAGCACATACATGTTTTTGTTATTTTAGTAGAATATCCATGTGCCATTGGTAATGAATTAAGGTTAAGTGACAATTTTTCTTTACAACCACTCTTGTCATATAGCCTGTGAACTGAAAACTGGATTAACCTTTAATTACCCTTGGTGGTCTCTCAACCCTGAGACAACATTACGTCTCCTACCAGTAGTATTTGCATATACAATTTAATGAGAGAAACATCTGTTTGCATATTTTGTATCATTAATACTATGCAGATGAATAGATATTCACAATGTGATAGGCATTTGTGCTAACGTCTCATTTTCTTCCTTCATTTCTAGTCTTTCTTCCTCCACCCACTGATGCAGTTGGATTTGTATTAATTAGAATTAAGAGCCAGCAGCCTTGTGCAGAGTGCACAAATGCAGTATAATCTGCATGCCTGCAAAGGCACATTTTTTTCAAGTGGGGAAAAGATACAACTGCTGGGTCTTATAAAATGTACTCCGCATAGGCTTGCGTGCAGTGTGTGTGTGTGTGTGTGCGCGCGCGCGTGTACGTGCGTGCATGCGGCTGTGCACTCTTTAAAGAAAACTATGTTTTCCACTCTTCACTTCAAATTTTTAAAACAGTCCTTTATATGTCTATTTTTGGAAACACTTGCTTTCACACACAGCTTTCCCCTGATGGCTACATCAAATGCTTCCTACACAGAGTTTGACAATTTCAGAGCTGTCACAACTCTTGAGAATCAAGTCAATTGAACCTTTATTTTCCTCACTGAAGCCTGACTGGGTTAAACAAATTGCCTGCATTTGCCTAGGTGGTTAGTGGTGGAACCGGCTCTGGGTCTGGGCCTCTGGACTCCGAGACTAGTGCTCTTTTGACTAGTGCTCGAGACTGTGCTACTTCTCTCTATGAGTGAAGTTTCAAGACATTTACAGCAGCAAGTAAACCGATTTTATACAGTTTCTTAGGAAATCTATGTGGTTACCAGTTAAAGCCACCATTTTAAAGGTGTACACATATGCATTGCACATACGAGATGCATACTATCTGTACAATATTTATCACCAAACATTATATTTTGTGTACATGTGTTTTGGTTCCTGCATATGCAAAGTTTTTACTTTTGCATTGGTTCAAAGATAATGACAGATTCCTTAGAGATTTTCAGGGCTTTAATTTCATGGTACATTTTTCAGTACTTCTTTCAATAAGGAAAAAGAGGGCTGCTTCTTTGTGCTTTTTAAAGTAAACATTTCTCAGTTCTAACTTAATTTCACCCCCTTCTGATCACAAGCCTTGAGCCAGGCACCACCACTTTCAGCACTTCCAACTTCTCAGCATATGCCGTGGAAATTATTTTATAGAGCTTCTCCCCATGACTGTATTGTCTCATCAGAATGAAGAAAATTCTTGGCTTTCATTAGTGAATCTATCCTCATTAATTCAAACTAAATAGTGGTAGTGGTGAAGGGGCAGCCAGATTAACTAGCGAATACTTTGAACCATAGAAATTTTTTATGGGAGCGTACTATTCTTACTTCCATGGATGTTCTGTAATTAAAGCTGGGCTGTGACTCTAAAGGTCTTTAGGATACATAATTAAATCAATTGGTTTGTGATTTCATATCCATTATTTGTAGGCAAAGGTATTTTATGAAACTATTGGAAGCAATTTGTTCTCTGAGTATTTTCAACATCTCCTAATTTATACACGATTCATTTACATGATCTATGAAGTAAAAAGCACTCCTTTAAAAAAAGAGGGAGCTAGCTCAAATCGTATCTGGGCTGGGATCATTTCCAAATAAGTAAGATTTTTACCATTTTATCCAAGTAGAAATGAACATAATATGACAATTTGATTCAAAAAGACATTTGAACACCTGCTGTAAAAAGAGCACTGATCAAGGATTAGGTTTCTGTCTGAAGTACACTTAATTTGTGCCATCACTTTAGATTCCATCTCCTGCTACTGTCATGCAAGTAACATTTTAATACCAAATGAAAATGTGTCCCATCCAAATGTGACTATAAATCCTGTGTATGAAGCCTGACACACAGGAGGTATTCATTCAATAACAATAACTATTTGTTGGATGGATGGATGAGTGGATAGATGGGCGGATGGATGAATGGGTGAGTGGGTTGTGGCAGTGTGAGGCAACCTGACTCTCTTAGCCATTTCTAAAATCTGAAAGAATGCACTGTTGCCAATGACCTAAGTCTAGATTCTAGCCCTAGGGCAAAGTTTGCAAAGAGAAGTGTCACTATAATTCATGGCTTCTAGCAGGAGCAGATCTATCCTGCATCTTGTGGGCATCTAATATGGGTTCCTGATCACTCTAGAATTGTTAGTATACCTTGGGCAGTAAAGTTAAGGGTGTGTGTGTGTGTGTGTTGGGAAAATTCATAAAGAACTATGGAAAACTGCATTTAGTAGACAATTGGCAAGTACAAATTAGCTTCTTGCTCTATTGTAACCTGTATGTTCTTATTCTTCTTTTCATTTTATATTAATTGACCTATATACTGTATTAATGTGACCTGTGGGTGTTGACATTTTGTTTATGGCTGTGTTCCAGGCTCTAGAAGCTATTGTATGTCCTCTCAGGGGTGTTGACGTTTGGGTCATGAATGCATTCACTTCAAGAGAGGAGGGAGAAGATGTTAGAAGATGCAGGACCAGTTTCCCCTGTGGGCAGAGGCTGTGGAGGGCACGTCTGCTGACCCACTGGTTGGGACTGCTTTGGCTCTTGCTGAAATTGCACTTTACTGGTTTCTGACCTAATTAGGTCCGAACTCTTGGAACGTGGTCAGGCTTTTGCTTGCATGCGGGAGTGCAAATACGGGTAGACGCCTTACTGAGATGGACAGGAAGAATCTCTGGGGCAGAACTTGGGCTTCCACGGCCCCATCGACTTTGAGGTATTTGCACCGTCAGCAATTCATTGGGATGAGAAGAAGATACCAGAACATTTCTGAATATATTTTGGTCAAAACAGTAAGGAAAGGTAAGAAATTAAAAGAAACATGACTAGTACTTAATATATATAGCTTGAAATCAATACATGTATACAATTTAATCATGACTACTCATATACCAGAGATGATCCAATCATTTAGGGATGGGGATACATGATCACAAAAGTTTGACAACCTCTAGTCTATGGGAAGATGCACAGTGTTTTCCAGGACAGCTGGGCCCTTGCCCACCCTCCCAGAGCTGCTCCAGCTCCTTCCCACTCATTTTCCTGTATTCCTGGACAGTCTGGATATTCCAAACAGCCCCCAACTCTCTGAATGTGCTCTGCTGTTATGTGCCCTGGGGCCTTTGCCCCTGCCGTTTTCAACTTTGGATTATCTTTCCCTCTGCATAGTAAACCTTTATTTGCTTTTGTAAGCAGTTTTCTGTACTTGCTGGACACCATGGATCTCTCTCTCTCTGTCAGCCCTATTACCCTCTCCTCATAACTCTGTTATTGCTTTACAAGTTTGTCACCCTTTTATCTTTTGAGCAGCTGAAGGATAAAACTTATTCTCATACATTTGTGTATAAATGTCTGTAGAATGAACGAAAGAATGAAGTTAACAAACCTAGCCTTCATTGATGACTAGCTGCAGGGTTTCCACCCTGAGACTTGTTTGGGTCACCAGGAGGGGTCGCTGTTGGCACTTCCTGTAATGGCCAGCGCCTGGTGGCTCTTTTCTGAGCAGTAGGGTCTCTCCCAATATAGCAGAGTCTAACTTGTTACCTCCTTCCCTCACCCTTTCTCCACCCACTTTCTTGAAAACGGGACAGAGGCTGAGCCTAGAAGACAGGACAAAGCCTCTGACTTCATAATAAAACTTTGTGTGCCGTGGGTTCCCCAAGAGCCCCCAGGATGAACATGTTGCTGGACGGACTCACAAATGTTGCTGGGGAAATTGTTGATGCGACCTTGCTTCTTCTAGACCAGACAGCCTATTCTGGAACAAGCAACAGAACATAAAGAGGCTTTTGAAAATGTCAGTGACTGAGAAACTGCAACCAGCAGCTATGAGCAGATTTTGAGGGGCATAAAACCACACAGCTTCTGAACGCAGCTGGACGTTCCATTGGCAAGCTGGACAGAAAAATGCACCAAACTAGGCAAGATCTTTTTATTAACCACAGTGTCAGAGAATGGAGAATACCCAGCTATTTGACTGTAATTATGAAAGCACTGGTACAAATAAAAAGGAGTACAGAATGTCTCAGTCCCATCCTTCAAGATTTCTGTTAACTTTTAAACTGTATTTTAAGGACATTTTTATACCTTAGTAATAAATTAACATTTCAAAAGTACTTTTACCTGCTGAGATGGTTCATTCCGCTAATATGGGTAACGCTGTGGACTCGAATAATTAGTGTAAATTGCCTTTGAATAACACAGAGCTGGGAACAACTTTAACTTGCTAGGGCTTAATGCCCCTTGCAGTACAGGATGAAGAGTCCTTAATGGGGCCTGGAAAAACAACTAATACCTACAAATCAAAGGAGAAAAGCCGTTTTTGATGCATTTGTCTGCGAGTGTGAGTTTTAAACTAAATTGTTAACACTTCCTCCCCGCTGAGGGTCATGGATTAGCTAGGCTGGGAGATTCTTTGAGAATCTTTCACACTGACCAGGGGAGGTGGGGGGTTCCAAATACAAGTGTTTTCTTAACCTTAATCCCTACCTCCCTGACCAGGACAGCTCTGCATTTCCCTCTAATTAGGTGAAGAATTAGGAGGTGGATAAATGTGTTCAGGGATGAGGATAAAGTGATTAGTTCACTCCAGACCATGATAGTGATTTCTAGGCGCTACTTAGTTCCTTTCAAGATAATAACTTTTCTCTTTTTTACAAAAACGTATTCAAGCAAACCTCAAACATGTATTTATAGGCAATGATAATTATCTCTGGGCAAGTTAGGGACAGCATATTGACAAACTATTTTTACTTTCCTCTGCATTTATTTAATTTTCATAAGTTTTTTTATCCCATAAAGGAACATCTAGAGCAGTTTCCAATCTGAACCAAGTATTGTAATTATTTGTGCAATCTGAACAAAATTTAATAATGTAACCCAAAAATGTATTCACATTTAAATGATCCTTTCAGTGACAGGGGAAAAAGACTTGTTGCTTAGTAGCTGTCTGAGATAAAACCATTCGACACATTTTCTGCATATGAATAGATTCTACTGTCTATGCATTTTTAAAAGGATCTTATAGATATTCCTTACTGACCTGCCATTTTAAATTTGAAGTTGATTGAAAGCAGTTACCGAATAGCTTTAAACTTGGTGATATTAGCAAACTTTACCCAGGATGAATATCCCAGAACCAGCATGACCTCTAAATCAGTTTCTACACAAAGAAACCCAGACAGATATCAGAAAGAACACGTTGTCTTTTGCACTCAGACATTGGTTCCAGAATTGCAGGGAAGGTTTCCTCCGCTTTTGCCCTTTTAGCTCACTTGCATACGGGACACATTGCTTGCTGGTCTTACCTAGTAAAGGTCTATGTGCTATAAACACATAATGAAAATAACCTCAGGAGAAAGAAAAGTGATAACCACAAATAACAAAACATAATGTTCCTCTACCTCCTTTCCGAGAGCATTTGAAGGCCCAAGGCATTAGTCCCCTTGGTCCTTTTTTGAGGGCTCACGCTTGGGAGTTTCAAAAGGCAGTGATCTAATTGTCAAATTTTGGAACAAGTTCTCCCAGTTTCATCCTTCTTGGACATTCATCTCCGAGGATTTTAATGAGCCAGAGCAAAACAGAAGAGAAAACATGAAATGGGTCTCTAGGCTAAATTGACCAGGATTAGACACTGCCGTGGCCAGCCTCTTCCCTCTGGAAGGCACATCACATTATTATTATTTTAAAAATCAAACTTCTTTTTAGCTGAAGTAAGTTTTCCTTTCTGCTCCTACAAATATCATGGCTGGTTTGATGTCTGCTTAATGCCGAATTATGCTATACAAGACAGATCACACTACATCAGCCAGGATTATGTTGCCTGTTGGTCTTATCAGCTTTGTTTCCTAAACTACAAAAAGATCTAACACAGTACTGGTTAGCAGTTTGGCTTAGACAATCTCTATCGTCATCCATCACTGTCACCAGTTAACAGGAGGCATTAGGCGCAAAGCTAAGAGACAGGATGCAGAGCTGACACTCTCTTCCCAGGCTAACACCAATTCCACATTTACGCCGGCTCTGCCGGCTCTTCCTAGGTTCGCCCTTCCTTACTGTGGAAGCTTTCTTTCCCGTGCTTAGTTTTGGAAAAGGAAATCTATACCTGTAAGTTGTTTGCTTGCTTGGTCTTAAATTTGTAACTATAGAAAGGAGAGGGAGTAAATGCATAAGGAAAATTAAAATATATGTTCCTCAGCTAAAATGAGGGTAGTAAAGTCAGAGATCTGAGGGAGAAGATGGAGACTAATGGATTGAATCTGACCATTCCTGTCTCTCGGGGCTGACTTGGGGAAACTCCATGCACACAATGGGAGTTCTCAGCGGCCGGGTACAGCAGGTCTAGCAACTTGTATTTAGCATTTTCTTCTCCTTCATATGTGGGATTACTCCAAATGTGTCCATGTCTGCCTTAAACTCTGGTTGTTTTAAGTCATACGGGATTATTCCCAATTTGTCCACTTCTGCCTTAAACTCTGGCTGTTTTAAGTAGCACCAGGAGCGAGCCAGGACATCTGGATTCTAACCCATTCTACGTCAGAGCAGATACCATCTATACTGGGCACTTGTTCTAGTTCAGCCACCTTCACGGGAAGCCTCACATGGAGACACAAAAGAGCGCAAGATTTCAAAACAGACTCCATTACCCCATCTGTGGTCAAAATCTGATAGGATCAAGTAATAGGAATCCCCATAGGGATATCTATGTGTCAAGCAGTAAACTTGATCATTATAAGAATACGTTGAATGCAGCAGGAGAGAATACCCAACCAGAAGATTAACATTTCTGTTATATAATTACAAGTTCAAGGAGTTCAGCCTCTTATCGCTTCATAGTGAGCATAGAAAGTAGGAGTGATCCTCTTTAATTTGTAATTATTTAACTGCAATGTGAGGTCCAGCGGCCTTATTCTTACCCTTCTGGGCTGGAAGACATTGGTATGCAGAATCCATGTGAGAAGGCGCAGTACACTATCAGAAGAAGACATGTTTGATTATTCTTTAAAACCAACTAAGAGAAGTTAATCTCATTGAACTTCTTTTTATTCAACAAAAGAGTTGGATGTTTCCAAGTCTAATGTGACTATAATGTTCATTAAATGGACTTCTTTACACCTTTAAATGGATTAACTGCACATCTTTACAGTCTAATTATTATACACGTCATTCAAAAAAATCACAGATCTAATTCAGGGGATGATAAAGGCCTTTCTTTTGCGACTCTGGAAAAGACATTGCAGTAAATGGATGTGATTTTTATCAGTGCCATTTTTAAAAAAGGGCACATGTTGCTCCAAGGAGGTGGGAGGGAAGGACGGCACTGGATGTGCTGAATTTTTCTGCCCTGGTAATTTTATTTCAGAGATTTAGGATCTGACCGTGCTGGTGCTTGCTCCTTCCGGGCTTGCTGTGCCAGGCACCTTAGAGGTTCCTCCCGCCTAAGCCTGCCCGACTAATGACTTCAATCTGTCCAAGACAGCTCTTAGTCAGATAAGCGATAAATTATGGACAGCCCCCCTTCAGTCTCAGGCCTTTGGGGATCCTCTGAGTTCTTTTACCCAGACCTTTCTTGAAAATGAAGGGCACTCTCTCACCACGCTTCAAGAACATACCAATTCAGTTTGTTTGCAAATACATTTGCCATTATCTCTCTTTGGGCTTATACTTCTCTCTCTCTCTTTCTCTCTTTACTGGGGGAGCATTAAACTTGGCATGCGATGGCAGTTTGCTGGTGTCCCGAGAATGTCAGAAGCCTTGCTTGGCTCAAGCACATACAGATGTCCTAGAAGCTATCGAGAGATGAAAGGACATTTCTCTCTTTGGAGAAAGGAGGTCTTCAGTGGAGGACCCCAGAAGCCCCCCGAGTAATAATTCAGGCTTTTTCTGTTGGAAACTAAAGAAGGCACAGATTTGTCTTCATTCATTCATTTCACTGATATTTATTGAGAAGTTACTATAGGTCACAAACCATGTGTAGTCAACCAGATGCAGCCCAAAGTTGAGCAGACACAAACCCTACACTCAGGGAACATTTGGTCTGAGAGACATTAACATAAAACTTTGTAAATTGGAGGAGGCTCCAAGTTTTCCATGGAGGAAGGGCTGAGAGTTAGCAATCTAGTTAGAAGGCGTGTTCAGAGCTTGGAGGTTGTGCTTGCTCAGCAAACTTACACTATTTTTCCTGATGTTGAACCTACATGGGGTTGCTTTGGAGTGGTGAATGGGGACTTGAGGGAGGAAATGAAACACTTAGCCCCTCTCTGGACACTCCCTTGAAGCCAGTCAACAGTCCCCACAACCCCAGCCCTGGCTCCCCCAGGCGACAGCCTAGACCACAGGCAGAAACCTGAGGTGCGTCTGTCTTTGGAGTACCCTCGTGGCACCATGGTAGGAGTGCACACGGAGCCAGGCAATGCTGTGCAGAAATGCCAGCACTGCCACTTCCTAGAGATGTGACCAACAACAAGATACTCAACCTCTTTAGCCTCAGTGGCTTCATCTATAGATGGGGATAATTACATCCATCTTTCAATGTTTTTATGGGGACTTAGAAACAACAAATATATAAAGGGACTATCATGATGCCTAATACACAGTAGGTGCTCAATCCATTCTAGGCCCCTTGTCCTTCCCTGTCAGTTTCCCTTTCATTGCCTGCCTCCCCTCCCCAGTGTGCCATTCTTAATCCTCAGTCGTGTCCGATTAACTGGGACTGAGGTCTTACTTCATAAACAAAGTGTAACAGCTCAAAGCTTACTTGTATTAGGGGTCTTTGCCTTTTGGAAGGCAAATCCTAAAGCACTGAAAATCCCAATGAGCAGTGCAGTGATGGCCAGTGGGGTCAGTATTTGGCACATGTGGACATCCCCTGGGCATGGGCAGCCACAGAACCACATGATCGTAGACTCTCTCAGCCAGAAGCCCCCTTTCAGGCTCCAGGGTCTCACTCTCAGCCCGGTGCCTGAAACTCCATCTCCAGCCTGCCTAGCATCTGCACTTCCAGCTCTGGATGATGCACAAGACCCAGGTGGCCGTTGGCTAGCATGTGCTGTCCCTGTCTTCACCTGCCTTCTGGTCTCCTTCAGTCCATGAATTCCCCAGGGCATGGCAGCAATGGGCGAGGTTACTTTCAGAGATGCCTCTCTTGAGGCAGAAAACTCTTTCATAAATCATGTAAGGTCCATGTTGTACTAACATCAATTATCAGAATTAATTGCTCCTTAAAATGTAAAGGATTGTGCTACAAAGAGTCAACATTAGCTCGGGAACTGTAGGTCTCTTCCTCAAGTCTTCTGAAGGTGCACGAGGCAGGTACCGGGGTAAAACAAACAGTAGCTCTTTGTGTGCTAGGTTCTGTGTCCCCGTTTCCAAACTAATAAATACTGAATGAGTAAATAATTTTGTTTTCTCTCTGTGTTATAAAGATTCAGTCGTATTTGGCCAAGTAACTTCAGGGAATATCATTAAATACTTTTCAAATAGTGCTTTCTTTAGGCCATATTCTGCTCTTGGAAAATGTCTACAGATCCACTTAGAAAGCGGAGGTGGAAGGAGGCCTGCGTGGGGTGTGGGCTCAGCTATAAAAGGGTCCTCAAGATTGAGACTTGCCACTCTAAGGAGAGAAACAAACAGTGGGAAGCACCTATGGTTCATTCATTCACTCACCCTGGCACTCATTTGTTTTCTTATTAATTCCAAATGGGCTAGAGAGCCAATGATGTACAATGGACTATTAAAAGGATTTAAAATCTTATCCAAACAATAAATTTTGCAAATAATAAAAAGCCAGAAAAATTTAGTTATAAAGATCTGACTTCAGAATATTTAAGAATACAATATTAATATTTCATTATCTCTGTATGCAGCATATACATGGATATCATGTTTATAATATAAATGTTTTAATTATATATAAATAATATGCATGTTACATATGAGATGATGTTAATTCCAAAGGTATTAGTCATTAATATCATGTAGGAAGACAGACATTATTACTTCAAGATTTTTCTCTTCCAGGGCACACTGTGGTGATCCTATTTCCATCATAGAGTTATTTGATCTATGAGATAGGAAGAGTAGAACAGCCTCATTATTTTTTATATTAATTTTATCCGAGGCTTATCAGGTAATAGACAACAAGCATTTGTCTTGTTTGATTTGCACATATTCAGAGACCTGACACCAGCTTCACTGCTTAAGAGGGAAAGAATCTTTGCTCAGGAAGTTACTTATTGGACAATTAACATGTGGAAACTATACCAAACAGAATGTGAAAATGGTAAGTTCACGTTGAATTTCCAAAGGGCGGAGGCTCATTCTTCTTGTAGCAAGACTGTGACAACTCTTGCTGATGGAATAAATGGGATCATTATATTTCAGTCTCCAAGTAATTATCAGAAATGAAGCTTTGTGAATTCTTTCCTAATGGGGCCCCATCACCCTTCAGTCTTTTGTGTTTAATGGCATTTTGTTTCTGAAAACCTGGGCCTGAGTTTAGCTCTTCCAAATGTCAGGGACTGTGTCCTGACTCCGCCCTATCTTGCTGTGATGAATAGATACATCAGCTGGTTTTCCATCCTCCACCCAACATGTGATTTTATGTGTCCAAAGTGCCTGTGGCAGGTATGTAACGTTACAGCGAAGCCAGGTGTTCGACCATAATTGTTGGCTTGTTGGTGGATTTGATGGCTGACACATCCATGGGGAGTGGGGGCCGGACAGTAATTTACTCACCATGGCCTCCCCTGGCTGCCTGCTGAGACTCAGGGCTGGAGCGTGGCTCTGTGCGGGCCATGGTCAGGGACCTGGGGCTTCCAAGACCTTGCTCAGGCCTAAGCCAGAATGCCAGCTCCACATCTTCTCTGCCAGCAGTCTGGCTGCATGTTCTCGAGACTTTGGCTCTGAAGCCACACAGAGAATACACCTTGGCTCTGAGGTTGCTTATGTGACTCATAGGCTCTCAAACAACCGGTTGTCTCCTGAACCTGTGGTCAATTATTCAAGATTTTTCTCTACTAAGGTATTCAACCATTGGCATCATAGATTTGCTTGACCTGTGATAAAGGAAGAGTTAACCTCATTGTATTTTATGTTAATTCTGTCCTAGTCTTATCAAGTAATAGGCAACATGCTTTTGTTTGTACATATTCAGAGAACTGGCACCAGTTTGGGATGATCAGGAGGAAAAAGGATCTTTGTTCAGGCACTTACTAGTTGGACAATTAACATGTGGAAACCATACCAAACATAATAAGTGCACATTGAATTTCCAAAGGGCGGAGGGCTACCTGTTCCTTTTCTCACTGATCGGGAGGTTGTATTGTTTGGTTCAGTGGTGTCTGTACATGGCAGACATTCTTCCAGAGTGCTGGGTGATCCTCCGGAGTGGCTGCAGCTTGGCAACCGCTAAGGATCCACTAAAGATCTCTTTTAGTGGGCAAAAGAGTGTAGACAGAGTACTAGGTCCACAAGGAAGTGGCTTGATAAAGTACTTTCATTAGATTATGCCTTCTGTTGAGCTCTCTAAAACAAGGGGGGAGAAACCTGGAATGTCTTTCTCATCTGAGTAATGATGTGAAAGGGCTTGGGGGTGAAGGTGGGAAATAATATTGAGCCCAAGTCCATGCAGTCGTTGCACCTGGGCCATCTGAACATTTTCCTTACCTGGAGAATTGCAGTCCTAAACGTCTGTATGGATTGGGGCTATAATATTTTTGGGAAATATAATTTCACACTGTTTAGGACTTCTCACAACCTACTCTCTGAAAAATTCAGATTTGCATTAGTGTTGCAAATTTTAACCCATCATCAGAAGTGGTCACTACCAATACAGGAAGAATTTCCCAATACTCTTATATCAACAAAATTCTTTCTACACCAAGCTGGACCCAGTGAAAGTACACACCAAATTGGCATCTTAACACAGTTAAGTCTTGAATTCTCTTGCAAGTGATGGTTCTTTAGAAACATCCCCAAACCTCTCTTCCCTTCCTAAAGCTTGACAAGTCACGGGCACATCAGCACCTGAGTGGCTGACCTGAACTGAGCCGTACCACCTTCATTTAACAGGTCATGTGATTCTGACTACAGCCCCAAATTGACGCCTGTTGAAATAATATTGGAACCACATTTGTAACTAATTGCAACCAAGATGTCAACTCCATTAATCTGACAATAGAAATACTCAGGAGAAGCTGCTCATGTCCAAGCTGCTGCTCCCAGTCAAGTCCAGGCTTGTTGTCTATTACCTGACAAGTCTAGGACCAAATTAACACTAAATATAAAGTAATTTAATTAACTCCTCCTATCCCAACAGGCAGGTCCCAGCACCGTGGGCGCCCCAGGCCTTCTAAAGCAGAGGACTGTTGCACCCCCAGCGGGTAAACACTTAGATGGTGCTTTTATTATGTTACGTGAGTGATTTGCAACCAAAGATCTCCATGAAACTCCTTTGGCCACTAAAGCTAAAGCAAAAGCATAGCTTTTTAAAATCACCCTTAAAGACATGGTAATAAATTGCATGAAATTCACTCATAGGAAAACATAACTTTTAAGAGTCATTATCCTTCAAGGAATACATGTGCTTCCTGGACAGAGGGGAGAGAGAGGGTTGGGCAGAGTCAGGGGTGAAGAGAAAGGAGAGAGAATCTGATTTAAAAGCAATAACAACAACAACAAGAGGACAGTCTCAAAGGCCCCCAAAATAAAGAAGCCGTAACAGATATAAGAAAAAATACACTTTCTGGAATTGTCTTAGTACAAAGACATTTCTTGAGCTGATATTTTGAAGGGACACAAAGGCATCTTTCATTTCTAAATTAAAAAAACGAAACAAACAAAAAACACTGGCCCTTAACTCTCTCATCTTCAGTGAACTGAACATCAACCCATTTAATTATTCTTCCCACTTCCTCACTTTCCAAGATGAAACCATCATAAAGGACATAAAGCAACAGGCTGTAATCTTTATGATTGCAAACCGAACTATTCAGTCTGCAAAGGTAAAGTAGACAAATGCAAAGGCTGGTGGGCAAATGAGACAGCTTATGGCTGTAAATGTTAGCAAGTAGAGTCCTTAACTTGTGAATAGATTGCCCCTGGAGGTCCTGGGGAGGTTGTAGGCTTTTCACGGTCAGGTCTGTGGAGTGGGAGAACTTGCTGAGAACTTGTGCGTGTTCTCTCCTGGACCTCCTGGTGATGAGAGATGGCACAGGCTGAAGGCTGGCTGGGGCTTGGTTTGTGTGGTTGTGGGAGATAATTTTTCTGCATGTGAGGCCAGTTAGATTAGACATCAGAATGATAAGAAGGTTGCAGCACATTTTCAAGTGTAGATGAAATAGTTACCTGGGTCAGGAAATACTAGCTCGATAAAAGCCTGCAGACATCATGAAAAGGCAGATCAGCGGGATGGACCAACACCATGAAATGCTTTAATTTGCACAAAGGAAATGAAAACTTTGGGAGAAGTCTGTAGCCAGTGGAAGCGCCAGCCTGGGGTTCTGTGCTTGGTGACCTTGGGTGTTCTGGGCACCAATTTCCTTGTCTCTTTCTTGAGGTAGTTGGCATGCATGATCAAAATTTATCACGATTCCATTTAGTACTTGACAACTCAGCACTGAAGACACCTTCAGCAGCTGCTTCGCAATCACAACTGCATGTCAGAATTACGTGCACGTTAAAATTACTTTTAAATATCCCAGTGCCTGGGGTGCATCTGGACCAATTCAGTCAAGATCCCTCAGGGTGATCCCAACATGTTGCCAAGATCGAGGACCACCAAGCTGTTGTTCTCCCCAATAAATAAGAACCAGGGACACTTCTCTGCCATCCTTGAGAAGATGGGGAGGGATCAAAGGAGTTGTGCAATCTCTCACTCCATTTCCTGGAAAACAGCTCAGGACAAATTTAAATCAGTGATGGATAATACGTGGAGACAGCAGACATCACAAGGTCCTGCAGCTGCTCCCTCGGCTTGCTGGTAGACAGACCTGGAGAAAGCTGCGTGGGGCCCTCCCAAGCTGGTGTGTAAGGCATGGGTCATTGTGGAGCACCTAGAGCTCCTTGCTTCTTTGACTGGTGCTCTCAGCCTGCACTGAGACACAAGCAGTGCCTACCAACCATGTGCCCTCTGCAAAGCAACTATCATAGTGTACACAGGCCCTTGACCTCTCTCCAGGGGAATAAGGATGGGGGAGAAAACTGAGACCCATAAAAAAATGTCAATGTGAAAAATGGATTAAGGGGAGCTCTTTTAGAAAACTGCACTAGGTTGGAGAGTTTCCTCCCCCAAATTTCCCAGAATCTTTCCCAGAATCTCAGAATGGGATCTTATTGGGAAATAGGGTCATTGCAGAGACAATTGGTTAAGATGAAGTCACACTGGGGTAGGGTGGGTCTTTTTCTTTCTTTCTTTTTTTGAGACGGAGTCTCGCTCTGTGGCCCAGGCTAAGCACAGTAGCATGACCTCGGCTCACTGCAATCTCTGCCTCCCAGGTTCAAGCAATTCTCCTGCCTCAGCCTCCTAAGTAGCTGGGATTATAGGCACCTGCCACGATACCTGGCTAATTTTTGTATTTTTAGTAGAGGTGGGGTTTCACCATGTTGGCCAGGCTGGTCTCAAACTCTTGATCTCAAGAGATCTACCCTTCTCAGCCTCCCAAAGTGTTGGGATTACAGGCATGAGCCACCGCGCCTGTCCAAAGGTGGGCCTTATTGGAAGAGATACACAGACACACGGGGACAGTGCCATGTGTATTAGTCTGCTGGAGTGGCCATAACAAAACACCGCAGACTGGTGGCGTAAACAACAGAGATTTATTTCCTCACCGTTCTGAGGGCTAGAAGTCTAAGATCAAGGTGCTGGCAGGTTCGGTTTCTCCCGAGGCCTCTCTCCTTGGCTTGCAGATGGCCGGCTTCTCCCTGTGTCCTCCTGTGGTCAACTCCTGTCTGTTGTTTGTGTCCTAATCTCTTCCTACAAGGACACCAATCACATTGGGTTAGAGTTCACCCTAACAACCGCATTATCAATTAATGACCTCTTTAAAGGCCCTATCTCCACATGCAGTCACATTCTCAGGTATTAGGGTTTAGGACTTCAACATATGAATCGGGGACTGGGACACAGTTCAGCCCATAGCACCATGTGATGATGAAGGCAGAGATTGGAGTGATGTGCCTGCAAACCAAGCCTGCGCTTGTGAGCCCCTGACTCTCTGTAATCTGTCTCTGCAGCTTCGGCAGCTGCCTGGCATGGACAACCAGACCGGTGCTGGTGCATTCATTCATTCATTCAAGTTACAAGTCGAATGAATGAATGAGTGAATGAATGAATTGAATGAATTGAATGAGTGAATGAATTTAAACTGGGAAGTGATTTAAACTGGAAAGCAGCTCTCACAAGGCAATTTTGCACTCAGCCTTCACTCCTCCAGGTAGCTGCAAATCATGAGAAAACACAGGGTGTGCACAGTCCAGTACCTGTCTGACACCACCGCTGGTAGGAGGACTGGGTTTAAGAAAGATTTCAAAATGTAGAAGGGAGAGAAGGGGCAGAGTGCAGCAAGGGCGCTGCAGAGTCTAGAGCTGCACCAATTAGATCAGCGAACAGCAGGCAGCCTTTGTCCCCGGTGGGAAGCACCCAGCAAGGGACCAGTGGCAAGGAGCCGCTGAGAGGTGCCTGCTTTTTCAGGGGAAAACATAATTTCTAAACAATCAACATCTTAACAAGATAAAAGCAATCAGCCCTGGCTTCTAGCAGATTTACCGATGCTCAAGTGACTAAAATTCACAATGTTCTTCCCACCCAACTTTGTTAATTTGTGGCCCGTATTCATTAGGACAAGTCCGCAGGGATGGTTTCCAGCTCGGCTTCCAACGTAATGATGCCAAGCCAGGGTCCTGATCACTTCTCCAGCATGGGTGCCGGCCCAGGGCAGCCCAATCCTGTCTTTTTCCCTTTCTTACTGTGTTATAGGCTTGCCTGGTAACTAATAGGATAGGATATGTTTGTTTTGTTTGAAAATTCTAGCGTTTCAAAAATCACCCATCATTTATCACTCATCCGAGATGAGCAATTGTGGGTTGATGCTGGCTGGATGCTTTTCCTCTGAACCCCTCCGCTCTCTACCTCCTCCCACCTCCCACCCCCCAGGGGAAATCAAGAAAAACAAGATTCTACTTGTCCAGGCCCTCCGAGACTCCTCGGAATTGCTGGAATCGTCACAATAAGTGGTAGTAATAGAACCATATACAGGATTGTAAATACAAACTGCTCTGTGGAGTGGCAAAAAATAATGAAGTAATTAGGTGAACTATTATCAGCACCTGTGACTGATGGGTGCAAGCACGTTTCTGGCTTTATTATATTGTTATTTGTCAGGAACAATGTGCAGATTCTGAAGTTGCCTAACTTATTGTCCTACGCCCAGTTTTCCTCTCCCGAGAGCCTCAGTCACCCCCGGTGGGTCGATGCCCAGGTCCAACCTTCGGAAATGCGCAGTGGGGAAATGAGAGTCCTGCTTTGCAACCCGTTAAGGGGCAATGCCATTTTAATTAGCAATTGAGGTGAGCCTAAGAGGTACTATTTCATGCATCATTTCTAGGGAAAGCATGGGGCCCATGGACAGATGGACTAAACCATGAGCCCACTTCGATGGGAGACAATTGAGGGAATAGGGACTTGCAAAATAAGTCACTGTTGATTCTCAATGGAAATGGCCATTCAAACGCTCAGCCTGCATTCTTGTACGGTCCTGTCTCCTCATTGAGATTTCTGAACGGAAGTGCCCTCTTGCCAGAAATCATGATAATTGGATGATGAAATAATGACACTTACCATACTACTGTGCACCAGGCCCTGCTTTAGGCATGGCATTTGTACTTCCTCATTCATTCCTCACTACAACCCAGTGAGACACATACTCTCATCCTCCCCAGTCGACAGAATGGGGAAACCGAGGCACAGAAGTTAACTGACGGGTCCTAGGTCACAGAGCCGGGTTTCCAACCCAGGCAGTTTGGTGTCAAAGTATACCCTCCTCATCTTCTGTTCACTGCCCCTGCTTGGTGGGTGCCTTCCAGAGCTATGGACCAAGGCATGTTGGCAGTGCGGCTGGAACAGGCTGAGCACCAAGAAGGGAAGTGAAGAAGTAGAAAATGGGTTGTGCTAAAAAAAACCCAAAAAACAAAAACAAGGCCAGAAGACAATCTCTCACAGGCTCACCCATGGACTTGGGAGGATCCAGCGCTTTCCTGGAGCAGGGACAGGGAGAGACCCAGGTACAACCATTACGCACATGGAGGTACAGATCACAACTCCCATCATTCTCTAGAGAAATGTGTGACGTGGACAAGGTAAATTCATTTGCTGAGAGCCACACACACACAGGCTTCTTCTAAGCTTCCTTCCACCCAAAAGCTCTCAGGGTCCACACACTTTGACTGGCTGGTTCCTGAAGGATTTGAGTTTTAAACCAACAGAGCTGTTTGAATTCCTAGCAGGAGATTGTGTTTTGCAAGTTTTGCTTCCTCCAGCAGGCTGAATCTTTGCTTCCCCTATCCAGTCAACATTTCCAGGCTGGGCACAGTGGCTCACGCCTGTAATCCCAGCACTTTGGGAGGCTGAGATGGGCAGATCACGAGGTCAGGAGATCAAGATCATCCTGGCTAACACGGTGAAACCCCATCTCTACTAAAAATACAAAACAATTAGCCAGGTGTGGTGGTGGGCACCTGTAGTCCCAGCTACTTGGGAGGCTGAGGCAGGAGAATGGCATGAACCTTGGAGGCAGAGCTTGCAGTGAGCCGAGATCGCGCCACTGCATTCCAGCCTGGGTGACAGAGCGAGACTCTGTCTCAAAAAAAAAAAGGAAAAAAAATCCAGCTTTAGTGGATGACCAAAGACAAGTTACCTAAACTCCTGGGACCTCAAGTTTCTCATCTGTAAAACGGGAATAATGACTCCACCTGTGAGGATTAAACAAGTTAATGTTAACTGCTAATTATTATTATTTTAAACAAAGGAGGATTGTCGGAGAAGCTAAGGAAGCTTAAGCTTCAGGGCCCTGTCTTGCAAGTTCCTTCCCTCAAGGCTCTGTATTCCGTATTGATAATTTTGTCTTCTTTTTCTTAAAGAGAGCATTGCCCCCCCGCCCCCGCCACCCCTTGGATTGTACAAACTTCAGGCTCCTCAAACCTGGGTCTACCCCATGGTGATTAAGGCAAGGAAGCACGCGGCTGGGCTAACCGTGATAGCTCTGCCTAGCTCAAACATGCAGAGCTTCTAGATAGTAGATCTGAAAACACGTGTGAAGGACTCTGCTTTGTGACTAGGGGCACAAACTTCTTTCTAAGAAGACGAGAAGCCATAGAAGACAGTATGTGCTAGACTCATTATAGGGTGACCAACTTGTCCCCGTTTGTCCCGGACTATACTACTTTAAAAGCTGAAAGCACCATGTCTTGAAAATCTCTTCCGTTCTGGGCAAGCTGGGTCAGTTTATCACCATCCTTGTTGAGAAGCATGTCACTACTATTCACCACAGGGCTCCCAGCTAGCTGAGTGCTTGGCGCACGGTAGGTGTCCAGTAAATATTTGTTGAATGAATGGAGTGTAAAGCAACCATTGGTACCTCACAGGCCCAGAGGAGGATGAGTGCACAGTGATCTAAGGTGGACAGGTGGATTGCATGGAAATTCAGCATGAAAAAATAACCCTGTGATAGTGAAGTTGGATCAGAAAACCACCGTTATTGAAAGGAGGGTTGTGGAATGTGATGAGGGAATCTCCCAAATGCAGGGGGCTGCTTAGACCCCAGGATCATTTCTGTTTACTTTTGTGTACCTGATAACAAACAGTATGTCTTCCCTTAGAATTTCCACATCATCGTTTTCTCAGCTTGGAAATGATGCCTGTGTTCAAGGCAGAACCTTGAATACAAGCTGAATCTGGTGTGTGTGTGTTTAGTGGGGGTTGGGTGGGGATAAATGGTGCCCCAGGCAGGTCAGCGGTGGGTTTTGGGCATGAGGGTGAGCTGCGCAGGACCCAAATCCACAGGCTGTGTAGACTCCAATTACCCGAGGACTTAGAGATCAAACAGCCCAACTGTGCCTCACAATAAAGGAGGAGGTCTTAATTTTACTTCGCACTACACCCTTCCAGCCAGATCATGCAAAACAATGCATTGCAGTTATGTCTTCCTGAGCCCCAAACCTCTCTGAAATTGTCTCAGGCTATCCCAGCAATATCACTACAAAGTGGACAGAGGAGAGAGTTAGATATTCTAAAGAATCATGCGATTTCTACTGGACTGGTCAGAATGTCACGGCAACTACAGATGGCTTTATCAAAATCTCACCCTTCTGCTTTGTTGGGGACAGAGCACTTTTACATGCTATTTATGTTTATTTTTAGGTATATTTTTAGTGGCGACATGTTGGCTTGTGGGGAAAATAGTTTGCATTAGTTCTCAGCTGAGCTTCCCATACGCACAGGGGACTCAATACATAGAAAACAAGAAAGCGCGGAAAATGCCAATGGCTAGAGACTGGAATTCTGCAAATTTTATTTTTCTCCACCCTCATAGTACAAACAGGATTTGTAGTAAGGCACAGTATTGCCAAAATCAGTCTGATTTCCTTTTCAACAATAACAATCAGCCAATAGGTAAATATTCTAGAAAATGTAGTCCTTTTGAACATTTGAGATTAAGAAAAGCAGAAAATCTGGATTTTTTTTTTTTGTAGACATCTAAATATATAGGCAACGGCAGAGACCCAAGACCATACATCTGGTTTATTTTTACATATTATCATTAAAATATTTGTCTCACTTTCAGACAATAAGTTTTTAAAAATTGAGAATAGTGCATCAAAGTGATGAAATACTTTAGTATTTTTTGATATGTAATTTAACCCATAGAAAACCAGATTCTTCTCTTGCTACTTGTTTACAGCCTTTTTTAAAAAATGAACATTTCGGACACCTTAAATTGATAAATGTTTCTCTTAAAATAAATCACTCTTTGATAAAGAGAGTGGAACATAAATGTTTGAGATGTAGCTGAAGCTCTATCACCATTTATGGATCAGGATTATAGTTCAAAAGGCAAAAGCTGGTATGTTTTGAGGTTGAGCATTTTATACTGAAAGGGTATATTTATAATGGAAATTAACCTTAACATGAAGAGGAAATGATGTGTGGGATTTTCTATTTTGGAACTAATAAGCTATATCATTTCCTATTTGATGGTCTTAAGAAGCAGTTAACATGACTTGAAAGCAACATTTTTCAAGTACTGTAAACATGCTACCATGGAAAACCAGAGAGAAAAATTTTCCTGTCTGTGAGATTCCTAAACAACTTAACTTAATTTGGGTTGTTTACTCTCAAATACTGAAATGTTCTTCCCACTGTTCCGCTGTAGCCCGACACTGTGTATTTAATTATTTTTGTGAAATTTATAACCAAATGACTTATCATCTTATTCATCTTATTTTGAATTGTCTTGAAGATACTTAATGCTGATACTTAACGCAAAACAAAACAAAACAAACAAACAAACAAACAAACAAAAAAACCCCAATCTCTTAGAGTCCTCACTCTTTTTTAACTAATTAACTTTACAGGAATAAACCTGGAGACATTTATTTTTTCCACTACTACTTTTGGATTTATTAATTCTTTTTATTATAGTAGTCCCAGGTTAGAAAGCTAAAAATTAAAATGGTCGATAATTGTAGAACATATTGTAATTCATGGCAAAATATCACGATTATGCGTATGTGTAAGAATTAAGATGTCTAAGGAACTAGCACGAAGTGAGCTGGTAAAATGCGGCACCTGCCACAGGCAAGTCCTCCGGGTTGTAGAAGTCATGGGCAGGTCATGGATTTCTGCACACAGCGATGGCTTCTGTGGGACAAAAAGCAGTGATTATCACGCTACTTACCTTGCTTTGTACTACAACTGTTGCAGGCAAGGGTGTCTCCGACGGCGTCTTGGTTTTGCTTACCTGAATCCCAAAAGAAATCTTTTCCCTGACCAGTTAACTTCTTGGTTCTTCCTTAAGACTCAGGGATTTTGGGAAAGACCGTGGCATGCTTTCCTCTGTGGTTCTTCTCAGTTTAATGCCTTAAAAATGGACAAATGTTCCCTGGCTGTCCGATAGGCACTGAAATTCGGAGCAATCAAGCTCATTCCAAAAGCCTTTCCCACGGCATAGGCACAGTTTCACAGATGGCCACTAGATGGCGTATGACAACCATTTGTGTCAGCCACACGCAGCGGCTTCCCGTTCTCCGTAAAGGTACCAAAGGCGTCCTCCAACAGTTGGTCTAAGACAACTTCACTATTGCGTTGTTATCAGTTCAATCCTTGTATGGAAACTTAAGTGGTCCCGGTTTACATTTCGGAAGTAGGGGGAAATTTTCAGTGGGGGGGCTATATCAGAATCTGTGCTATTGTATTTATGCATCACCGTTAATAAACATCGGCACTTAAAGCTGAATTATAAGGCACATCGTTAAATGTCAGGGTGTATCTACCCACTTATCTACGAATGTTTCAACAAACATCTATTAAGTATCTAGTACTATGTGCGAAATGTGACTCATTCTTCTAAAATACTGAAAGGACATTTTATTACCAGAAAGTAATGCAAATATCAGAAAATAAAGACTTTTTATGTTGCACAGTTGGGTCATTGATATAATGTTAAAACTAAATACATTAGCTCCTCCTTATCTGAGGTTTTCTTTTCTGTGGTTTCACTTACCTGTGGTCAGTTGTGGCCCCCAAAAATTAAAGGGAAAATTTCAGAAATAAGCAATTCATAAGTTGTAAATTGCATGTCATTCTCAGTTAGGTGCTGAAATCTCTCACCCTCTTGCTCTGTCCCACCTGGGACGGGAATCTTCTCTTTGTCCAGCATATCCACATTGTCTAAAGTACCTTCCCGTCAGTCACACGGTGGCCATCTCAGTTATCACATCGACTGTCACCGTTTCCCAGTGCTTTGTGTTCAAGTAACCCTTATTCTGTTATATAATGGCCTCAAAGCATGAGAGTAACGATGCTGGCAATTTGCATATGCCAAAAAAGAAGCCATAAAATGCTTCCTTGAAGTGAAAAGGTGAAAGTTATCAACTTAATAAGGAAAGAAAAAAAAATATGCTGACATTGCTAAGATCTACAGTAAGAATGAATCTTCTACCCACGGACTGTGATCAATTCGTTGTAAACACCGCTGCCCTTGGACCAGCCTACCCAAGAATGGTAAGGAAAAAAAGAAATTCATGCACAGTATATGTAGGGTTTGGTACTATTGCAGTTTCAGGCATCCACTGGGGGTCTTGGAAGAATGTATCCCCCATAGATAAGGGGGGCAGTTGTATGCTCCTGCAACTTCAGAAGCTTTTTTTTTTTTTTTTTTGAGATGGAGTTTTGCTCTTTTTGCCCAGGCTGGAGTGCAATGGCGTGATCTCGGCTCACCACAACCTCCGCCTCACAGGTTCCGGAGATCTCCTGCCTCAGCCTCCTGAGTAGCTGTGATTACAGGTGTGCACCACCATGCCCAGCTAATTTTGTATTTTTAATAGAGACGGGGTTTCTCCATGTTGGTCAGGTTGGTCTCGAACTCCCGACCTCAGGTGATTCGCCTGCCTAGGCCTCCCAAAGTGCTGGGATTACAGGCATGAGCCATCACGCCTGGCCCAGAAGCTTGATTTCTTGATATAGAATAAATCTGAGTGTCAGGGAGAAAATCACGTGAAACACCTTGCAAACTATCTTTCCCCTTATAGAAAAATATGATTCTCCTTGCCTTAATAAATGTAAATTCCTGTAAAGAAAATAAATTAATAAACATACAAATCCTATAGTGGAGTCACTTTCTCTTTCATGTCCATTGTCACCGAGTACAGAAATGAAATATTTTATGACATAATTTTTACAAATCCGTATTAAGAGAAACCTTAATAAGAATGACTTTATCACAAACTGTTCAAAAAGACACGAGAAAACATTCCCAAAAGTTAGTTCCACATCTGTGGAGAAAATGAAGCAATCTCTAAGATCATTTCCACTTTTAAAAGCCAGTGGTTTAAAAAAAACTAGTGGCATTTGAGTTCTTTCACCCATTTCAAAATAGGTGTGATATTTCTTCTAAGCCAATTTCCAACCGAAAGAAAAGAATGGTTTCATTTTTAGAATTACTGGCTGTTTGTTTGAACTGAAGAATTAGTTGCATTTCAAAATAAGGACATGCCTAATGAAATGATTAAAACATACAGAACATTAAATTATAAGCAGATGGGGGTGAAACCAGGGGAGGGAGGAGGTGAGTGTGCTGGAGACCTGAAGTCCAGGGAAGCTGACAGCTTTGGGTTTTCCTCAATAACACAGAAAATGATTGTTTAAGCAACAGAGGGTAAGAAAACAACCTTTGGAAGACAGTCGCTCTCGCTCTCATTCTCTCTCTCTTCTCCCCCTTTTTTATAGGCAGCAACTTACATGAAAAGCCAGAAAAGAATACCCATGTGTATTGTAACAGTTTGAAGAGACAGTCATTCCAAAAGAAAATGGACATTCACATTGATGCCTGGAAAAGAGAACCAGGAGTCACCGTGCAAATGTGTCATAGCAGCGAGAAGTCCTGTGAGAGCGAAGATCAGCCAGGCTCCCATGAGTCACGGTTCAGGACTCAGATCTTCATCTTCCTAAGACACTCATCTCCCTGGTCCCAGTTATTCCTGAAACGCCGTCCCTCCTCCGTTTTCCCTGAAGTTTATCATTTAAAGTACGGCTCTGTATAGGTAAAAGATAAGAGTTTGATGAGATAGAGTTTACAACAGCTAAAAAAGAAGCTTAGCGGATGGGAGCGGTTCGCAGACGGTGCAAATTGTCTGTTAAGTGGCACTTTATGGATGGGCAGAATCCGTGAGAGTTTTATCTTGAATTTCTATCAGGCTGCATTCAGCAGAAGCTGGTTCCCTGGAAACTGGCATTAGAAAAAAATCTCTGTCATGTGTCTGTCTTTCCTGGATATACAATGGCAGTTTCGACCCATTTGAGCTGGCTTCCTGAACAGTGGCAGCGATTGTCTCTGAGTGTAGGTTAATGGATGTAGGTCTAGAGATAAAGGAAATAAACCCTCAAAGATGTTGTCTAATTTTTAAAAGGCATCTCGCCTTCCTCAGCTGTGTGTCTTCTTTGTCTTAGATGTCTGTAAGGGAGAGGACAGCACCGCTATGGCGACTGTGGCTTGCACCCAGGGCCAGGGCCGGGCTCCAAGTGAGGACGAGGGTCACCTTTAGAATGGAAATCGTTTCTTGCTTTAATAGCAGAAAGAATACCCTGGACGTGAGTCTGGACATGAGTCGGTGTGTGTGCGCACACACACAAATACACAGACACACACAACACACACAACACATAGACATGCACACAACACACACACACACACAACACACATACACACACACAACACACATACACACAGACACACACACAAGACACATACACACAGACACACATACACAACACACACAGACACACATACACAACACACACAGACACACATACGCAACACACACAGACACACACGCACATATACAACACACAGACACAGACACACACACACACACACATTCTCCCCATGAAGGAACTGTCTGCTCTCTTTCTCTTTCAGGTAAGACCCCTCTCCCTATTCATCTAAGCTGCTCCGTGTGTCCACTGAACTATACCACATCAGCACTTCCACATCTGTCCTCATGGCACTGAGCACTTCTCTGGAAACTGACCAGTTATTGCAGAGCCTTGTTTCCTCAGCATCATCCTCCCAGAGAAGGTACAAGCTATTGATCTCGCTCTACCTCATGCCTAATGAAAACTCTCAGAGCCATCTCTTTCAGGTAGCAATGGCTACGTGTTCAGGAATTGAAGGATGGGTCTCCTTCCCAGATGATTTGCCCCATTTACCAGGCAGGTTGGGGTTCAATGGAATTCTTAGCTGCACCAATCACACTGGCTGATTAGGGAATATTGTTGCCCCCTCCCACCTTCCCCACCTGATCACAATATGATCTTAAGCTTTTCTCTTTAATCTTTAAGGTTCGTTGAATATGTCCTAATGTAAGCCTCTTTCAGTCTTTGGAAAGAAAATGGGTCATAGATGTATACATTTAACACTTGTATATAAAAGAGTATAAGTAGCATCTGCTGAAATTCCACCTTTAGGGATGCACTCTTTGGAGATTTGAAGGTATTCTCATCGCTCTATGAGAAAAGAACATGCTTGGGGAGATTATCATCTGAAACCTTTCTTTGTCATCTACTGGCCAGAGTGGAAGCTGGGGGCTCAGAGGCTGGAAGGGATAGGAAATTACTTAGCAGCCAACCAAAAGCAAAGTTGATCAGGGCTTCATGAGGAGATAAGACAGAACTGACCAATGTAGGGGCTGGGGTGGGACGAGTTGGAGATGGGGGAGGAGCCAAAGGCACATATGAGCCACTCTCTGTACCCATGTAACCCACACACTTTCCTGGTCTCTCCAGGATGCTACAGGAACAAAGGGATGCCTGTGGCTCTGCAACTGGATTGGAAGGACCCAAAACTCTCCTGATTTGAGTTTCTGGTTCTGCTGCAGTCAGGCATAACTCCATGAAGACCTCAAATTTATGTCTTCTAAAAACTAATTGAGTAGTTGCTATCATCATCGTGGTCTTCATCATCATGGTGGTAGAAGCTAACGTGAGCAAGTCACTCACATTAGACCTCTCCATCATCCTGTGAAGTAAGCATCATGTTCACCCCAATCTCTGGTTGGAGCAGCAGTTGGTGCATAATAAGAGCTCCAGGAAGGACAGTCATGGCAGCATTCTGTGTGCAGCACTTGCAGGGGAAGAGTCCCTTGAAAGGGAAAAGAGGAAGCTCCGTGGCCTTCTAGGTGCTAAGGGGTGATTAATCCACACTAGTCCATTGAGCACCTATTCCATGTTCTTGTGGAAAACACAGGGATGCTGGGTTTGCGGGCAGTGCTACACCTGGCATGCTATGCTGGGCATGTAAAGGTTTGCCAAGTCAGCTGATGGGGGATTTGGAGTGTAGATGGACTACCCCTTACCCTTGAGAAGCTATCTTTGAGGATGAGGGAGGAGATGCAGAGTGGCACAAGGTATGAGGATGAGCAGCACAGAGCCTCTGTCCAGGACACCTGCCTGCCACACTCTCAGCTGCTAGCAGTGTTTCTCCACCTTCCCTGGCCCAAGGAGCACCTGAGGGAGGTGGACGAAGATGCAGACACCTGAGCCCCATCCCCAGAGATGTCACTTTGATGTGTCTGGAGTAGGCCAGGGAATTTGCTTTTTCATTTTTTCAAGATGGAGTCTTGGTCTGTCACTCCACCAGGCTGGAGTGCAGTGGCACAATCTCGGCTCACTGCAACCTCTGCCTTCTGGGTTCACACCATTCTCCTGCCTCAGCCTCCTGAGCAGCTGGGACTACAGGCGTCCGCCACCATGCCAGGCTAATTGTTTTTTGTATTTTTAGTAGAGATGGGATTTCACCATGTTAGCCAGGATGGTCTTGATCTCCTGACCTTGTGGTCCACCTGCCTTGGCCTCCCAAAATGCTGGGATTACAGGCGTGAGCCACTGTGCCCAGATGGAATTTGCATTTTTACCAAGTTTCCCAGGTGATCCCCATGCTGGGGCCCCACAGACCTCCTGCTGAGAAACAAAGACATAGAGGAGACAGAGATCCGAGTGGACAGGGTGCTGTCGGCAGGGGCTGCCCAGAGGACGGGGAGATGTTGAGTGGGCCCTGACCTTTATTACAACTAGGACCATTTACCCCACTGGGGGCCC
>NW_012121265.1:897855-929095 GCF_000951035.1 Colobus angolensis palliatus
AGAGAGAGAGAGAGAGAGAGAGAGAGAGAGAGAGAGAGAGAGAGAGAGAGAGAGAGACTGAGATTCCAGGAGGAAATTAACAGCCTTGTATTTGGGCTCTATTTACGAGGTGAGGTGGGTATACTTGGGATTGTCTTCCACTTTTGTGTTTTAATCAGCACTGAATAGCAAACTCACCCTGATCATCCCTTGAATATCCATGCAGAGAAATTGTTTCATCGTAATTCCATCTGAAATCCTTTCCTGCACGCATCCTTTAAGGCCCACCATTAAAACTCCCTGGGAGCCAGAAGGTGAAGAACTTGGGGCATCCACATCACACCCAGCAGATGCTTTTGTGAGTTTATTTATTTTTTTCGTGAGATGCAGTGATTTTAGAGAGTTTGGCTAAAGGATGTTGAAAACTTCAAACAAACAAAAGCAAGCCACTCAGGATTTGGAAGACTGAACAGTTAAGAGCCTGAACTATGTTCTGTCTCAGGAAGACAAGGGAAGACAGACAGGGCCCCCTAGCAGTTTCACAATAGGTGAGAAGATGTTATCGAAGGAGTCGCTTTCAATGGCTTCAGTTACAGGAGGGAAAACATGGGCTCAGAGCTTGAAGAAGTTAAAACAAAACAAAACAAAAACCAACAACAACAAAAATCAGGGATTGTGCAGAAAAAAAGAACTAGCAAAATAAGGGAACGAACTGCCAAAGAAAGTGGAATTTCCATCCCTGGAGCTATTTTGAGTGGGAGGAGGGACCTCTTTATTACAGGTTGTTCAGAGTAATGAACTCTATCCCACCACAATGCCTGGGAATGAACTAAATGACCCAGGCGAAGTTCCTTCCAGTCCAAAAAACTTCATAATTATTGACCCAGGTGGCCAAGGGTTTGTCTCAGAGGATGAAGAGTCTGTTTTCCACTGACTTGCAAAGGCTCTGTTGCCAACAGTGCTTTGTCATTGACTGGATCATTTTCAAGTCATTCCGTTCAGCAACAATGCCAATGGGGAGTCCGCACAGTAACCCGCTAAGCACTTACTTGCTGAGGACTCTGAGGCCTCAGTCCTTTCTGGCCAAATTTAATTCCCAATTGCATTGCGCAGGCTCAGGAAAGGTCCTAAGGTCTGCTGAAGAATTCTGCAGAATTTCTCCCAGGAGAAATGGAAGTAGCAAATACCCTCCGTGTTTTCTATTGCTAGAAATTTCCATCTATTCGTCTCTAAAGCTGGTGGCTGGAGTCCTCCCACCCCCCAAGGATCGTAGAGCACAGCCTACCTCCATCCTGTTTTCAGTCACATGGATGTGAAATTACTCTGCATTTCGCCTGTTTTCTCACCCACGGGCTTGGCATGCGGATATCCTGTCCTCAAAAAATAGTCAGAAAAGACTCCCAACCCATTTTCCATTTCTACGTCTCCCTTCATCTTTTGGTCTCAGGAAGGTCATTTAGAAAGGGATTTTAGAAAAACAGTTTCATTGTTTTACGTCCTTAGGCAATAAATACTTTGTAATAGTAATTAAAAAAAATAAAAACATGAGCCTTAATTTTCTCAGGCTTTACCAGCTTGAGGGAGTAAATGGCCCGATGCTAATGAATAAACCACACACGCCCTTGCTCCAGCCCCACCTACATAATACCTGGAGTCCCTCAGTGTACAGCTCCATCTGGGGGACCTCAGAGGGTTCTTGAACGAGCTCCCACAAACAGACACAGGCAGTCCACTCTGGCTCCCCTCCCCAGGGGTCACTCTGAAGGGGAAATTCATCACTGTTCTCCACTGCCAGGACTCACAGTGACAACATGGATTTCCAGGCTAGAGCACTTATTCTAGATGGTTCCAAAGGGGCCAACTCAGAGGCTGAAGCAGAGCTGTGATTCTCGGGCTCCTCCAAATGCTGACAACACGGGTTCAAGTCCTGCTGACACATGGTGATATGGTTTGACTGTGTCTCCACCCAAATCTCATCTTGAATTGTAACTCCCACAATTCCCACCTGTCGTGGGAGAATCTGGTGGGAGGTAATTGAATTAGGGGGGCGAGTCTTTCCTGCACTGTTCTGATAGTAAATGAGTCTCACGAGATCTGATGGTTTTAAAAACGGGAGTTTCCCTGCAGAAGCTCTCTTTTTGTCTGCCGCCACCCATGTAAGATGTGACTTGTTCCTCCTTGCCTTCTGCCATGATTGTGAGGCCTCCCCAGCCATGACGAACTATAAGTCCGTTAAACTTCTGTTTCTTTGTAATTTACCCAGTCTTGGGTATGTCTTTATCAGAAGTGTGAAAACAGCCTAATACATACAGGGAAGACCCCTGACCCTCAGCACCTGTCTGTGAGACTCAGACACCAGCCATGGGACTTAGCCAAGGTGCTAAATCTTGGGACAGATGAATCCCTGCCCATTGTCCTCCCCTACCAAGGATCAAGAGCAAAATTTCCTCCTGCTTAGTGCTCCCAGCGACCCCATCCACCAGACAACCAGATATGAATTCAGTTGTGCTTCTTGCAGTCATTTTCCTACTCCAGAGACCATCATACTTTTCCTTAAGTTATGCCTGTTGACCCAATAATTCTGAGTCATTTTTTTCTAGGGAAATATTCTGAGTACAGAAGAGCTAGTATACACAAAGATGTGTACAGAAGCCTCATGTAGAACAGCGAGAAATCAGAAATCACCAAAATGTTCACCATTAAATAATCATTGGATAAATTGTGGTCTATCTCTTCAAAGGAATAGTTCATGGCTGTCTGATGCCTTAGAATGATCTTTTTGTATCTCTCAGTTATCTAGTTAATAAGCTTTGGTCTTATGAACAATTCTTTATATTAAATTATCTCTGTTTAAACAGCTGGAGTGGCTTCTGTCACTCAGGCAAGATTGCAAATCTCCCACTGCAAATACCCCTGAACCCTCTCCATGCTACTTCTTACTTCACAGAAAAAGTAGACACCTTCAGCTGAGAATTACCCATTTCTCACAATCCACACATATAAATGTACCCACATCTGTTCTCTCCTCCCACCTCCTTTTCTGTTTTACAATAATTCAAGCCATCTCTCCTCCTGTTTAAAACACTGTCCTACCCCTGTGCTTTTGATTCCATCTTCCTCGTGTCCTCTGAACAAATGTACACTATTGACTAATATCCATTTCCTCTCATATATTCAACATTTTATCAAATGGATCCTGTCTATTGGGTTTTAAATACATGCAAATCTCACAGAATAAAAATAATCCTTCCTGAATTCCCACCCCACCACCAGCTACCATCCCCTCTCTCTCAACAACCAAACCTCTTTAAGAGATGAGCCTTGGGAGGCTGAGGCGGGTGGATCACCTGAGGTCAGGAGTTCGAGACCAGCCTGGCCAACATAATGAAGCCCCATCTCTATTAAAAATACAAAAAATTAGCTGGGCGTGGTGGCGGATACCTGTAATCCCAGCAACTCAGGAGGCTGAGGCAGGATAATTGCTTGAACCCAGGAGGTGGAGGTTTCAGTGAGCTGAGATCGCACCACTGCACTCCAGCCTGGGCAACAAGAGCAAAAAACTCCGTCTCAAAAAAAGAAAAAAAAGAGATGTCTCAACTTATTGTCTCCATTTTTCCCCTTTCCACTTAGTCCTCGGTCTACTGCGATCAGTTTCTGGTCCCAGCAGTCTGCTCATGCACCCAATGAGCCACATGCAATGGTTATTTTGAGGTAAGTCTGCAGTGCTTCTGCCTCTCTGGCTGCCTCAGACACTGTGGCTTGTGTGGCACAGGCTATCTCTGGTCAGAGACACTTCCCACAGGTAGGATTTTACATTTACGCCTGGGCTTGATGGGTTGATGTTGGTCTCCCCACAAGTTGTATGTTCCAAGCAATCAGGGCGTGTACCTGACTTGCTGTCCGCTTCAACTCTCAGGGCCTGTCTCTTTCTTAAGATAGGTGAGCATTTGTTGAATGAGTAAATTAATGAGTTTGAACTGGGGACCACTGCTCTCGGGACATTACTTTCTCAATCCCTTTACACCAAGTTTGGGTCATAATCCTGGAAAATATCACTCCAAACTCCATAATCCCAAATTTAGAATCCTGAAAGATCAAAATTCCAGAAATACAATTCAGAAAAATAAAAATTTCTTTAAAATACATTTATTTACATTTTTAAAAGGGGATTTATTTGAGAAAAATATAAAATATGACAACACTTTATACACCACTTAAAAAGTAAAATAGGCAATAATAACATACATTTTTGCAAGCATAAATACTCGAGTACTAAAGACAGTCACGTGGATGTAATAGTTGCGAGCAGATGAACCATATTCGTAAAGGAATAGGTCAAAAGGAAAATGTAAAAACCCAATTACACCCAGCTTTGTAACTGCAGTCATCTGAAATACCTTGACAAATAGGCTAAGTCTTTTGACAAGATCAAAAACCACAAGGAATCACTACCTCATATGCAGTCGTCTAAAGAGCTGAGACATGGAGAAATTTCATCTTTCACAAATGCAGATGTACAAAAAAGTCAACTCTTTGTCTGGAAGAGTTTCAATATTTTTGCACACGTACATAATGTTTATACACAAAGTCAATATCATGATGATGCACTTTCATGGAGTCAAATTTGCAAAAATTGCATAAAGCAAAGTAGAACTCTAAAAGTCATTGTACAGTTTAAACCTCTACTATTGGAAATAATGCCAGGATGAAATACATAGCATAGTGGGTTATAAAAAATAATGCCACCAATTTAAAATAGTGGGTGGGAGGAACAAGAAACTAACACTACCCCTTTCCCCAAAAAACTGGAAAGAAAATTTGACATATGCAAAAGTACATTACAGGGATAGGTTATGGGCAATTAATTTCAGAGGTAGTCCATAAAAGCTGGCTGACGTTCATAATCATTGACAATATTTTGAAGGCTTATATCTTGATGAATAGCTGCTTTTTCCTCTTTAGGGCATGGATCCTCAGAAAATATGTTCCCATTCATTTTCTATGTAGCACTGCTCTTTTTGAAATTCTTCTGTGATTCGATATACACTGACATGAAACTTCCCTATTACATTTTCCCATTTTTTGTTCTATGCTTCTGTGTTGTTTTGTATGTATGTATCCACGCATGTGGAAATCCATTCCCCATGTTCTTGTATACAGGCCACAGATCTGGCAGAAACAATACAGGTGATGGGACAGTAACACCATTGGGAAAGTCACTTCTTATCCTACCACACACATAATTATTTTCCAACCAGTTTATAACTTTGTTGTCTTCTTCAGGCAAATGCAGCTTTAGTTCATTAGACAGCTCCCAGAATTTCAGCAGTTGGAAGGAAGGCCAATGCAGATAAATGATGGCATGACATCCCTTTGTTGGTTGAAGCAGTCATAGAGGCCATCTGGATTTAAGAGAGGGGAACAACAACTCTACTTCTGGAGGTGAGGAGGGCGTTAAAAGCTTCACTTCAATGTATCATAATCAGCTACATCAGAATTATTATCTTTCAATGCTTTAAAGTACTTATTTATTTATTTAGACTAAGTCTTGCTCTGTCACCCAGGCTGGAGTGCAGTGGCGCGATCTTGGCTCACTGCAACCTCTGCCTCCTGGGTTCAAGTGATTCTCCTGCCTCAGTCTCCCAAGTAGCTGGGACTACAGAAACGTGCCACCATGCCAGGCTAACTTTTTTTGGTATTTTCAGTAGAGACGGGGTTTCACCCTGTTAGCCAGGATGGTCTCCATCTCCTGACCTTGTGATCTGCCTGCCTCAGCCTACCAAAGTACTGGGATTACAGGCATGAGCCACCACACCCAGCAACTTTGAAGTATGTTTTTCCTCAGATTTTATTTCTACTTAGGGTAAATACTGTCTATAAATTTAATTGATCATTGTATTGTACAAGTCTTCATGTTCTTACAATAACATCTATACATTTAATAACTCAGAAGTGTTTATAGCAATCACAGCAGGCCACCAAGATGGGGGGTAAAGTAAAAAGAACAGAAGGGGTAGCAATATTTTGTGATTAATGAGTCCTAATAGCTAACGTATAATGACTCCCAACAAGTCGTGGACACTCAAAGAACGTCTAAAGTGGAATGTTATTATTAGTGTTTCCATCTCCTCTGTTTTCATGATTTCTTCTCTGATGCTTCCTTTCATTTTTTAAAGTTGTTGAGTTTTAATTGGTTTATTACTCAAATATCATTCTTCTGTCTTACAGCTTTATCAGCCCTTTCCTGTATTTTTAAAAATTAAACTTTTAATTTTGAGATAATTCTAGATTCAAATGAAATTGTAAAAAGTCATGTAGATATCTTGTACCCTTCACCCAGTTCCCCCCAATGAGAACAGTTTGCAAAACTATAGTACCATTTCACAAACAGGATATTGACATTGATAAAGTCAAGATACAGGACATTTTTATCACTGCAAGGGTCCCTCACGTTGCCCTTCTATAGCCACACCCATCTCCCTCCCATTCCACCCCTCCTTAACCCTTGGGAACTACTCAACTGGTCTCAATTTTTATAATTTTGTCATCAAGAGTGTTACCCGAGGGAAATCATAGAGTATGTAATCTTTTGGGACTGGATTTTTTCACTAAACACAATTCTCTGGCAATTCATCTGGATTGCTGTGTTTTATGAGTTCATTACTTTTTATTGCTGAGTAACAGTCCATGAAATGGATGAACCACAGTTTACCTGTTGAAGAATATCTGGGTTGTTTTCAGTTTTTGGCTATTACAAATAAAACTGCTATAAACATTTACTGACAGGTTTTAGTGTGAATCTAAGTTTTCATTTCTCTGTTGTAAATTCTCAGGAGTGTGATTGCTGAAGATGGTAGTGTGTGTTTCCTTTTTTTTTTTTTTAAGAAACTGCCAAACGGTTTTTCACAATGGTTGAATTGTTGTACCATTTAGCATTCCCATCAGCAATGTATGAGTGACCCAATTTCTTCACATAATCTCCAGCATTTGGTGGTGTTATATTTTAATTTTAGCGTTTTCTATCTGTATATGCTCGTTAGTGAAGTCTATTCATGGCTTTTGCCCATTTTCTATTTTGATTGCCAGCTTTCCCACTGTTGAGTTCTAAGAGTACTTTATATATTCTAGGTATTAGTCCTTTGTTAGATATGTGGTTTGCAAATATTTTCTCCCACTCTGTAGCTTGTCTTTTATTCTTTGAACATGATCTTTTGCAGAGCAAAAGTTTTTAATTCGATGAAGTATAATTTATCAAATTTTTCTTTTGTGGAATGTGATTTTGGTGACAAGTCTAATAACTTTACCTACTCTAAATTCTGAAGATTTTCTCAATTTTTTCCATAAGAAAAAACCCCTCAAAATCCATTTTGATTTTTAGTTTTAAGTTTTTAATTTTTGAGACAGGGTCTTACTCTGTTGCCTAGGCTGGAGTGCAGTGGCATGATCACAGCCTACTGCAACCTCAACCTCCTGGGCTCAAGCAATTCTCCCACCTCAGCCTCCTGAGTAGCTGGGACCATAGTTGTGCAGCACCACATACTGGTATTATCTAGTTAAATTAAAAACTAACCTAGTTAATTTTTTTCTAGATTTTTTTGGGGGTAAAGGTGGTGTCTCCCTATGTTGTCCAGGCTAATCTCAAGCAATTCTCCTGCCTTGGCCTCCCAAAGTGTCAAGATTATAGGCATGAGCCACCATGTCTGGCCTGGTTTTATCTTTTACACTTAAGTTAGTGACCCATTTTGAGTTAACTTTTGGATAAGGTGTGAGGGTTAGCTCAAGATTACTTTCCCCCTATGGTTATCCAGTTGCTGTAGTACTCTTTGTTGAAAAGACTATCTTTCATCCATTGAATTGGCTTTTTCACCTTTGTCAAAAATCAGTTGAGTATATTTGTGTGGGCCTATTTCTTGGTTCTCCATACTGTTCCATTGATTTATGCATCTATCCCTCTGCATATATGACAGTCTTGATTATGGTAGCTAGATAAACAATCTTGATATCTAGTACAATGATTCTTCCAGATTATTTTTTCTCTTTCAAATTTGTTAGCTATTGTAGTCCCTATGCCTTTCCGCATAGACTTTAGAATAATCTTTTCTATATCTTTAAAAGTCCTGCTGAGATTTTAATATGAATTATGATAAACCTGTATATCAGTTTGGGTAGAACTGGCATTTTTGTTATGGTGAATATTTCAGTCCATGCATGGAATATGTTATACCATTTATTTAGACCTTTGATTTTTTTCATCAGCATTGTGTAACTTTCAGTATACAAGTCCTGTACATGTTTCATTTTGATTAACAATGAAGTATTTTATTTTTTGAAATGGAAGTAAATGGCATTGTATTTTTAATTTTGCTGTTGTTCATTGCTGATATATAAAACTATAATGGATTTTTCCCTATTTATTTGGTATCCTGTAAACTTGCTGGACTCCTTTATTAGTTCTAGGAGTTTTTTTGTAGATTCCTTGAAATTTTCTACGAAGACAATTATGTCACCTGCAAATAGGGACCGTTTTATTTTTCCCAATTTGTTTGCCTTTTGTTTTTCTTTTCTTGCCTTATTCCACTGGCTAGCAATTCCAACACTATGTTGAATAAGAGCAGTGAAAGTGGACATCCTTGACTTGCATTCAGTCTTTCACCATTAAATATAACAACTGTAAGTTTTTTTACTGATGCTCTTTATGAAGTTGAAGTTGTCTCATTGATTTCTATTTTTCTGAGAGTTTTATTTTTATTATTAATGAATGTTGAATTTTGTGAAATGCTTTTTCTGCATCAACTAATATGATCAAGTGATTTTTCTGTCATAATAAATTACATTGATTGACATTCAAATAGTGCACCTGCCTTGTGTCCTTGAAATTATTTCCATTTGATCATGGTGTATAATTCTTTTTACATGTTGCTGAATTCTATTTGTAAATATTTTGTTAAGGATTTTTGTATCTTGTGAAGAATATTAGTCTATAGCTTTCTTTTTTTTGTACTGTCTTTGGTTTTGCTATAAGATTAATAGTACCTTTGTAAAATAAATTGGGAAGCATTTCATTCTTTTCTATTATTTAAAAGATATTGTGTAGAATTGATGTTAATACTTAAAACATTTGGTAGAATTTTCCAGTGAAACCATCTGGGTTGGAGACTTCTCTTTTGAGAATTTTAAAATTATGAGTTCAATTTCCTTAATAGTTACAGAGCTATTTAAATTATCTATTTCATATTGGGTGAGTTGTAGTATGTTTGTTTTTTGAAGTAATTGGTCTGTTTCATCTGAATTGTGACGTTTACGTATGCAATGTTGTTGCTGTATTCCCTTATTTCCCTTTAGATGTTTTCAGGATCTATAGAGCTATATTCCATGTTTTATTCCTGATACTGGTAATTTGTGTCTTCTCTTTCTCTTTGCTGTCAACCTTGCTATAAGTTTGTCAGTTTTATTTATCTCTTAGAGAGTCAGCTCCTTGTCTCATTGATTTTTCTCTATTGTTTTTCTGTTTTCAATTTCATTGATTTCTATTCTTGTCTTTGCTTACTTTGGGTTTATTTTGCTCTTCTTCTAGGTCCTTGAGATGGAAGCTTAGATTATTGATTTGAGACTCTTCTAAAGTAGGCATTTAGTACTAGAAATTTCCCTCTCAGTTCTACTTCATCTGGTCCCACAATTTTTGATACACTGTATTTTTCTGTTATTTAGTCCTATGTATTTGTTGACTTCCTATAAGATAACCGTTTTGACCCTTGGGTGATTTGGAAATGTGTATTTTGTTTCCATGTATTTAGAGATTTTTCTTTTCATTTCTCTGTTATTGATCTCTACTGGTCAGAGAACAGTTCCCTCTGTTTGATTTTAACCTTTTAAATTTGTTTGTTTTATGGCCGAGAATGTAGTCTATTTTGGCGTATGTTCCATGGGCACTTGAAAAGAATGGGAATTCTGCTAATGTTTGGTGAAATGTTTTCTAAATATTTGTTAGATCCTGACAGATGATGGTGTTGTTCAACTCTTCTATATCCTTGCTAATTTTCTGCCTAGTTGTTTTATAAATTATCGAGAGAGGTGTTAATGTCCAATGACAATTGTGGATTTGCCTGGTTCTCCTTTCAGTTCTATAAGCTTTTACTTTACATATTGCAGCTCTGTTGTTTGCTGCATACACATTTAGGATTACTATGTCTTTTTAGTAGATTGACTTTTCCATTGTTATACAATGTCCCTCTCTGTCACTGGTAATTTTCTTCACTCTGATTTTCTTTGTTTAATATTTGCATAAGATACCCTTTTCCATCCTTTTACTTTCAACTTACCTACTTTGTTATATTTGAAGTAAATTTCTTATGGACAAAATACACTTGGGTGATATTTTTTAATCTACTTTGCCAATGTCTAGGTCTTTTAATTGGTGTATGTACACCATTTACATTCAAAATTATTATTGGCTTATTAGGTATTACATTTGCCATTTTATTTTATTTTATTTCTGATTCTCCCACTGTTTTTCTTTTTTGTTTTCTGTTTCCTGACTTCCTGTGGTTCACTTGAACAGTTTTTGGAATTCCATTTTGATTTATCTGAGTGTTTTTAATATATCTCTTTTTATGGCTGCTTAAGTGGTCACTCCAGATATTATATTATATACATATAAATTATCAGTTTACCCGTGTAATCTTTTTACAGTTTAAGTGACATGTAGAAACATTGTTTCCCTTTATGTCCATTTATCCTTCCCCATATAATAAAATTAAATATTTTCTTTAGTATATTTGGGACCACATTAGACAGTATTACAATTTTTGCTCCAATCATCAAACATAACTTAAAAGACTTAAAAAGAGAAATAAAGTCTCCCATATTTTTGCTTTTCATAATCTTTCCTTCTTGCTGATAGTCTAAGAGTCCTTCTTTATCATTTTCTTTCTGTTTAGAAAACTTCTGTTAGCTATTTTTTTAGGGTAGGTCTGCTGGCAACAAATTCTCTTAGTTTTTCTCCATCTGAAAATGTTTTGATTTTCCCTTCATTCCCGAAGAATATTTTTTCTGCATATAGGATTTTGTGTTGACAATTATTTTCTTTCAGCAGTTGAACAAGGTTATGCCACTTCCTTCTGGTCTCCATGGTCTGTGGTAAAAATTTCATTGCCACTAGCATTGTTTTCCTCCTATAGGTAAGGTGTTGTTTCTCTCTCATTGCTTTCAGGATTTTAAAATCTGTCTTTAGTTTTAAGAAATGTGACTATGATGTGTCTTGATACAGATTTCTTTGGGCCTCTTCTGTTTTGAGTTCACTCTGTTTCTTGATCATAAAATGTATGTGTTTAGGCAAATTTGGGATGTTTCAGTCAGTCACTCTTTGAGTATTTTTTTTTAACTTTACTCTTTTTTTCCTGTCTTTCTGGAATTCCAATGGCACAAATATTAGATCCTTTATAAATGTTCCACAGGACACTGAAGCTATGCTCATTTATTTTCTGTCTAATTTTTCTCCTTTGTTCAGACCAGGTAATCCTATTGTTCTATCTTCAAATCCATTGATTCTTTCCTCTCTTCCCTTCATTTTGCTTTTGTGCTTATCTATAGAGTTTTACACTTGTTATTATATTTTTAGTTATGAAATTCTCATCTGGTTTTTCTTTATATTTCTTTTGTATTGCTTGGCTGAGACTGTATTCTTTTATTCATTTCATGTTGCTCATAATTGCTCAGCAAAACATTCTCATCATGGCTGCTTTAAAATCTTAGATAATTTGAATATCTTTGTCACCTCAGTGTAGGCATTTAATTGACTTTTTTCATTCAGTTTGAGATCATCCTGATTTTGAAGAGAGGGCATCACGTCCTATTGGCCAGGTAAGGGTGGAAATACAGTTCCCTCTTGGCCTCTGTTGATACCCAACTTGGAGGGGAGGGGTTCCTTGTTATTGCTAGTGTGTGTGAGAGTTGTTGTTCCTCATTAGGCCATTATTTACACCCCAGGGAGGGGTGCCCTCCAATTCCTGGTTCTTCAGGTCCCCTCTGATAACACTCCAATGGAGTACGGGAATAGGGGCATTTCATTACTCTTAAGTGAGGGCTAAAGCTCAGGCTTCCTATATGGCCTTCACTGATTTCACATGGACATGGTGGGGTTGGGGGTGGGGGAGCTCCTTATCACCTGGCAGAGATGAAAGTCCCAGCTACATAGACATCTCTAACACCACTCCAGTGGGGATGGGGGTGAATTTGGGGTGTTTCCTTATAGCCTGGTGGGAATGGGCCCCATCCCCATCCATGACAGCAAAGGCCAAGTGGTAAACCAAGAATTCCATGTTTTCTGTGATACTGTAGCAGAGTGATTGTTCATCAGAAGTGTTCTTCCTTGGTAGGCCACCCCTTACCTTGTCCATTTGCTAGAGAGAGTAGGTTTTTGCTAAGACTTTTTTTGTCTGTACCCATTTGCATTTCTAGGTTGCTGGCTTTTCCAGCACTTAGTCTGGGATACATGAGTCAAAAAGAAAATCCATATAGCTTATCATTGTGTTGTTCTTCAGGTCTCCTGGCTCCTGGCCCATCTTCCTCTCTCCTCATCCACCTTTCAGAGCCTTCTGATATTTTTTTTGTATATAATACTCAGGATTTTTAGTTGTACTTAGAAGAAAAAAATAGGGAAAAGTACATCTGCTTCATCTTTCTAGAAGCTGAAGTTCTCACTTATCTTTATTTTTAAAGAGAATAAATATTTTTCTTTCAATAATAATTTCACAGATGCAGGTTGCACAGAAGGAAAACAAACACAGCCAAAATAAAGCGAAATTAGATGTGAGGGATGGAGATAAACACTCAGCAAATTCTTTTAAAGAGCTCTTCAATCATTAAGACTGTTTAAAACCCTTACTAAATAAAAACAATGCTCCCTTATATTTAAAGTTCTTTGTACTTTCTTAAGTAATTCCTCATCTGTTATCCTATTTGACCCTACTAGGAATCTTGTAAAGGAGGTAAGGCAAAAACCTTATTCCAGTTTTACAGAAAGAAAAATGGTACTGTAAAAATCAGAGTATAACATGGGCTCTACTAAAAATTTATACTGAGCAATTGCTATATTTGTTTTCCTACTGTGAAATAAATAATTGTCTTTTATTGAAAATATTGAAAACTAATATTTTCAGAAGGCTTTCTTCTCTATCATCTAAAAAGAGAATAATTTACCTGCTATCATGTTTCCAGGTTCCAACCATGAGAATACTAGTTTGGAATCAATGAGATGATGGGAATTTACTGCTTCTCTACCCGCTTCAAAAATACCACACTGTAATTCCTCCAACTCATGAATCATCTTTTGAAAGTCTTGAGTTATATTCTGAATCCTCATCTGGACCCAAGCTGGAGAAATGGCATCTTCTTTGAATTTCAGATTCCTTCTGTGCAATGGAGGCCAAACCCTGCAGTGTTTCCCTACCTGCCTTCACATGTGTAGCATGCTGAAACGTGGGAATCATTTTGAGGAACATGTCATGATGAAATGAGATGATACCTCTTCTGACCCTGAATTACAGACAAAGTACTTTGTAGCTGAATTTTTCTCGGGCACAAAAAAGTCTCACATGATGGAAAAATTCCTCGGGCTTGAATCTCAACCATCTGCCTGAATAGTTCCACAAGTGGCAGAGAGCATAGAGGAACTAACTAGTCATAGGGCCTTCTCTTGGAGATGTGGCAGTTTAGTTAGGTTGTTGTGCAGATTTAAGAGATTCAAATACAGAATCTACTAAATGGGAGAGTGAAGCAAATAATACATTAAAATAGGAGATATCTTTTATAAAATCATGGTAAGAAAGGAAATGTTTGAGAGTAAGGAGTTGAAGCCTGGCAGAGTATGATCCTGAGTTAACTGAGGTGCTCAGTAATTACTCCCAAAATAACTGAAGCAGTAACATGTCTTTACCACCCACTTAGCACCTCCTCATCTTCTCATCACTAGGTCTGGCCTCCTCAACAGGATTGGAAGCTTCTTGAAGGCAGAGGATGAGTCTTCCTGACCCCAGAAGTTGCCTTATATAGAGGTGATGGGCAACAGGTAATTCCTGAGAATGAATAGGAAAGCCAGACCTTGGCCTAGTTGGGGAAATGGTATGGGGAAAAGCCCAATAGATCCAAGACATTACGGCATGGAGAAACCATTTCCCCACCTAAGTCAAGGTCTGGCTTTCTTGTTCATTCTCAGGAATTATCTGTTGCCCATCACCTCTGACTAAGGCAACTGCTGGGGTCAAGAAGATTCAGTCTTTGCCTTCAAGAAGCTTCCAATCCAGTTGAGGAGGCCAGACCTAGAGATGAGAAGATGAGGAGGTACTAACTGGGTGGTAAAGACATGCTACTGCTTCAGTTATTTTTGGACTCAGTTGGCCCTATGAAGTAGGCCAGAGATGTAGAAGGGGAAAGAGATTTTAGCCAAGGAGGAGAAAGGAGGAAAAGCAGGTGGATCTCCACTTTATTTTGAGGGACAATGAATGGAAATGCCTCTAGGATCACCATTAATAAGAGGGTTTTAGAAGGACATGGTGAAAAAGGGGGCCCAAGAGAAACGACAGGTGAGACAGGGACTTTAGTTGGCAAGGAAGGAGAGCTCCTAATGGTCAGTGAAGGGAAGGAGCAACTCACAGAAGGAAGCACCTTAGAAAGATGAATCCTGCAACGGAGTATAGGATGGGTTGAAAAGAAGAGACTTGTACAAAGTGGTGACAGGTCATTTATTTAGAAAGAAATATTTCCTTTTTGTTTAAACAACAAAACTTCACAAGGGAATAATTCATTTGCATTATCTTGATTTGTTTACAATAAATATGGTCAAATAAACGTCCAAAATCCAAACTCGGCCAAGTTCAAGGTTTCTCAACCCTGGGGATTTCTCTAATGTAATTGAAAAGCTATTATTCAATGTCCTCTGAGCATCTTCTGAATCTCTGCACTGGATTATACTCCACCATCTAATTTATGATGCAGGACTGAGAATGAAAATCTTTTTACTTACCAAAAGGAAAATATTTCCCAATTTCGAAATGCTACATTTACCCAAAATTATAAAAATTTGCTTCATGTTTGTGTAAACACGATTCAAATCCTTTGGGGCATCAGCTGCTTATGCTTGAGGGGAAAAGTTAAATAATTCAAATGGTAAAAACAAAACAAAACAAAAACACCCCACATCCAACTGCAAAGTTTACATAAGATTCCATTAGAAAGAGGTTGGTTAGTTTTGTCTCCGCATTCAGAACTAGGAATACCCTTTGAGACCACATTTTACAAACCTTTCACTTTATAGGAGGGGATGTTGAAAACCAGAGGGGTTTCAGGGCCTGTCACCTGTCTGATGAGTGGCCAGGCAGGACTGTGCTGGACACAGCCCACAACTTCCCTTTTGATGTTCCCTAGGATGCATATTTGTTCTAAATATCTTCCATCTCAAATGCATTACATATTTTTCAGGACAGAAGAGGAATACCTTTTTCCTTCCTCCTGGAAATCTGATTTAACAAAGTTTTCTGAGAGGCTACTGTGTGGGAAGAATCATGCTAAGTGCTGAAGAGGTAAGTGAGAAAGGTCCAGTGGCCTGAAAACAGCAGAAAGAGGAGACAAGTACAAAGCTCTTACCATCCTAGGCAGAGAGTCAAATATGGGTGAAATGCTAACCCAGGCTGATGCAGGCCCATGAGCACCAGGTAGAGTTGCCCTGGTGAGACGCAGTTGATTACAAAGCAGCATGAATCTGGGGCACTTTACACCTATAACTTTTGGGTTCAAGGTTTTTGAAACCACTGTTTGTTCTTGAAATGCAGGCCACACCACTCCCCACTGGCAGTCACACTGGCCTCTCATGGCACCCAGTTTGGGTTACCCTGAAGAGTAAAGACACTGGTTGAGTCCCATCCCAGGCTTCACTACAGTGAGTCTCACATAGGTCACATGCTCCACAGTTCAAGTTAAAATTAAGTGAAAAATCTAAATTAGGTGAGAAATGAAATCTAAATTAAGTGAAAAATCTCTCTAGCCATTTTCTTGTGATGCTTTTGTAGAAATTTAATTTTATTTTAATAAATGTTTGTCCTATTTCTTTGAGAAAGAAGATTAAGGCAACTAGCAGTGATTCAATGGGATCACAAAGTTAAAAAGCAAGTGTATGCCTTTCCTAAGGCTGCCATAACAAAATACCACAAGCTGGGTAGCGTAAAACAATGGAAATTTATTGTCTTCTAGTTTTGGAGGTGAAAGTTAGAGACCAAGACATCAGCACAGCCGAGCTCCCTCTGAAGGCTCTAGGGAAGAATCCTTGCTTGCCCCTTCCTAGCTTTTTAGGGTTCCTGGCGATCCTTGGCATCCCTAGGCATGTGGCTGCCCCTTTCCAATCTCTGCCTCCGTTGTCACACGGCCTTCTCCCTGTGTCTCTCTGCGTGGCCTCTCCTCTTCTTATAAAGACAACAGTCATTGGATTTAGGGCCCACCCCAACTTGTATGACCTCATGGTATCTAATTCCATCTTCAAAGACCCATTCCCATCACATTCTGATGTTCCATGCAGACACACATTTTGAGGCGGATGCTATTCAGTTCATTACAGTAAACAAGAACATCAGGAACAGGACGAGGAAAAGAGCTTGCCAAATAGAACAAGGGTGCGGCCGGACGCAGTGACTCACGCCTTTAATCCCAGCACTTCGGGAGGCTGAGGCAGGCAGATCACTGGAAGTCAAGAGTTTGAGACCAGCCGGGTCAACATGGTGAAATCCCGTCTCTACTAAAAATACAAAAATTAGCCAGGCATGGTAGTGGGTGCCTGTAGTCCCAGCTATTTGGGAGACTGAGGCAGGAGAATTGCTCGAACCTGGGACGCAGAAGTTGCAGTGAGCTGAGACCACACCACTGCACTCCAGCCTGAGTGACAGAGTGAGACTCTGTCTAAATACATAAATAAACTAATAAATAAATAAAAATAAAAATAAATTAAAAAAATAAAACCAAAGGTGCTATGGTCTAAATGTATTTTCCTGAAATTTATATGTTGAAACCTAATCACCAAGGTGATGGTATTAAAAGGTGGGGCTGGCCGGGCGCGGTGGCTCAAGCCTGTAATCCCAGCACTTTGGGAGGCCGAGACGGGCGAATCACGAGGTCAGGAGATCGAGACCATCCTGGCTAATATGGTGAAACCACGTCTCTACTAAAAAATACAAAAAACTAGCCAGGTGAGGTGGCGGGCGCCTGTAGTCCCAGCTACTCAGGAGGCTGAGGCAGGAGAATGGCATAAACCCGGGAGGCAGAGCTTGCAGTGAGCTGAGATCCGGCCACTGCACTCCAGCCTGGGCGACAGAGTGAGCACCCTGGCCCAAAAAAAAAAAAAAAAAAAAAAGTCGGGCTTTTGGAGGTCATAAGGTCATAAGGACTGTATCCTGTGAATGGGACTAATGCTCCTATAAAAGAAGCCCCAGAGAACCTTGTCCATCACTTGAGGACACATAGAAGACACTGTCTATGAGGGACGGTCTCTCACCAGACACTGAATCTGCTAGAGCCTTGATTTGGGACTTTCCAGACTCAAGAACTGTGAGCAATACATTTTTATTGCTCATGATTTACCCAGTCTTAAGGAATTTATTGTGGCATGCTGAATGGACTATGACAAAGGATAAGGTGGATACTCAAGGTGCCTGCCATAGGGTATCCCACACATGGTTAGAAGGTAGGCTGCAAATTTGCCATGGCAATTTCTTACATAGTAAAGTTGCTATGATTAAGAGCTCGGGCATTTGCTGATTTGCTTATGCTTTGAATCCTGGCTGATTTCACCAGTGTTATTTGGAGAGAATTACTTAACTTCCCTGCGCCTTAATTTCTTCATCTGTAAGATGGGAATAATGGCTGTGGGAATAAAATTAAATAATGCATGCAAAGCACTTGTCACAAGTCAGTTCTTGCCATGGAAATGTTGGGTATACAAGGTCTAGAAGGCAAAAAGTAAAGGAAGCTTCAAAGTTATGGTGTGGGAGGGAATTTCAAAGGAGTGATAAAGTCTGGCTAGGGAGTTTAGAAAAGGCTTCGTGCGAGGAGTGGCCTTTAGAACAATTTGTACACTTGGAGATGGGTGGGGAGATGCTTTTTCCATCCAGTCTGGTTTTGGGTGAACAGCGACCAGTCTAGTTTGGCTGGAGCATAGAAAACAAGAGAGGAAGTGTGTGGGACTAATTGGAAAGATGGGCAAAGCCCACCTGTGGACATCAGTGTGAAGAGGCTAACCCAATTGGCACAAACGATCGTGTCCTCTGCCCAAGTTCTGACATCTGCATTGGCAATGGCTCTCCCGGGAAGAGGGACATTCCTTGGTCTCTAGAGAAGCCTAAACTAGCCTGTGCCCTGCATCTCTGCACGGCTCCACTGCTGTTCCTCCTCCTGTCTGATGGTTTTCAACCTGCTGTAAATTTTGTGGCTCTGCTTTGATGTATCTCACACCACTTCTCATTGGTAGAAACAGAACTGCCTATGGTTAGGGTTTTACACTTAACTCAGATGTTTTATTCCAAACTTGGAGTTTTACAATCTTGTACCGTGCGTCTCTCCACCCCCTCACTTCTTTATCTATACCCAGGGTTATATATGTGACTCTGTGTCTGGTCCACTGTGACCCCTGGATCATTTCCATCCTGTCTCTGGGATCCACAGGCATTCTAAATCTTATCCTGACCTATTTCGCCTCTTCCTTCTCTGCAGGGCACTACGACGCGCTCACATAGTACTGCTCTGTATCAGAGATGTGGCAAGCTGCTCTCCCCCAGCCACAAACCATAAAATTAAGAACGGCAAGACTCTTCTGATTAATTTCATTTGTCTGTCTTTAAACCCATTAAAGAAAATGCCTGTTTCAATCATTCTTTTGAAAGCATATTTGTAAATAATACTTAAAAAACACTTCATCTAATTATTCTTACCACAGCTGAATGCTAACAAATTGAAGATGAAATTTATGTTTAGACAGTTTTAAGGTACTAACTTTTTCACAACAACAGGCACTGCAATTGACAAAATTAAAAAAGAAGATGTAGAGCAACAAAAATTAATTTGCACCAGGCTTAATAGCTCCTCTAAGTAAATCAAGCCTCTCCTCGGCTGCCTAGGAAAAGCCATAAAAATTTCTGAGAAGAATCTAGAGTTTAGGATTCCACACTAATTGCTTTTTCTCCCCTTTTACCTCATCTCCTTTTCTTGTTCATCTTGACTGCAAGGGGACACGCAGTTTCCATATTCAAAATGCCTTCGGCTCTGCTGGGGTAAGGAAGTCAGGCGGAGGAGGGGGTAGGCCAGGGAATCACATAAATAAATGGGAATTTCTACACGGACATGAGGATTTTCTTCTTCATTTTAAAAAAAATGAGAATAAGGCACAAGTATAAATTCCAAAAAGAGCAATTTATTTAAGTCTATCATTTTTGGCAGCACAATAGAACGCGCTTTGGGATGAACAGTCACAAATCACTCCCCTTCCCACTGTCTGTTTTCTCCACCATATGTTGTGGAGAATACAATTCACATGCTGAAGCTTCGCCTCCTCTCCCTGTGAGAAAGCACATTGTGCTATCAGCGGCCTGGTCAATGAGCCAATGTTTTTTGGAGTGGTGGAGTGGGAAGAAAGAGAAAGTAAGAAATACAGCTAACCCTCCAGTGAAATGTTTCTCTTTTTTCTTTTTCTTTCTTTTTTTTTTTTGAGATGGAGTTTCACTCTGTCACCCAGGCTGGAGTGCAGTGGCGTGATCTCAGTTCACTGCAACCTCCGCCTCCTGGGTTCAAGGGATTCTCCTGCCTCAGCCTCCCAAGTAGCTGGGATTACAGGTGCGTGCCACCACACCTGGCTAAGTTTTGTATTTTTAGTAGAGATAGGGTTTCACTGTGTAGGCCAGGCTGATCTCAAACTCCTGACCTCAGGTGATCTGCCTGCCTTGGCCTCCCAAAGTGCTGGGATTGCAGGTGTGAGCCACCACGCCCAGTTACCAGTCAGAATATTTTTCAAAGCCCAAAGAACTTTAAAAATAGTTTATTCGGCAGCAATACAGACTGGCCTGAGCTGGACTGGGCACTTCCAATGATCACTTTCATCAACTCTCAGAACTTCTGAGCAAAAGACAACTTGAGGGGCCACCAAGCAAGCAGGTGGCTTTGATGACCTATCGATCTCTTTCTCAGTTTGTTGTTTTATACAGAGTGGTCGCTCTGCTTCCCCAGAACCAGTGAGATGTGAATCGGAGGTATTTACTTAGTAGAAAACTTACGTTTTGATATTTGCCCATGTCCCCATGGACTCTCCTGGTCCTTCCCTGATGGATTGAAATGAGAGAGCAGTCACTGGTGAGATAAAAGTAACTGCCTGGCATAGCAACTATTGCAACCTCATTAGTACTTTGTTGTAACCTAACAAGCTGACACATCCCCACGGCATCTATATACCCAGAGACACACTAAAGCTGTACAAGATCCTTCAATGCCAGTCTCTTCATCATGACAATGACTGTTGGACGTTCTCTGTGCCATAGCTTTCATAACTCCACATCCATGTACAGGATACAGCTGGCCCTGATGAAACAAGGCTTTCTAGAGATGTTCTAAGCCGACTCGGTATGAGGTCAAGTATTTTATTAAGCCCTGCTCTTTCAGATGTTTAAAGAGGAAAAAAAAAAAAACAAAAACAAAAAACCAACCCTTGTGTTTTCATTTACAGCATGACAATTTTGAAACACTATTTTAACAGTGTTCTAATCAATTACAAAATGAAAGTTAACCTTCATGCGATTTCATGAAAAGCAAGAAAAATCTTGGGAGTTTTGAGAATCACAGGTAAAAAAGGAGATTTGACTCCTTAAGTTGCGCATCAAACTTTTCGTCTTGTCTAAATCAAACTGAACAGATGTGGAAAAAAATGAGTCAGGGTCTCCCCATGTAATTCTAAACGAGCTTTCAGGTTCTGCTTCCTACGGCCAATTTTAACCTAAGCTGCCTTATTGCCAAAAATCTGCAACTCGATACTAAAAGCTTGTCAAAATTAAGTGCACGCTTTATAAGTTTACATTTTTACAGTCTAACTGTTTTTCTTTGATATTTGACAGGGACACAGGTTCCCATGTCATCTGGCCTTGAAGTACTTTTAGAACTTTCTGCTAGACCAATCTGAAGGAGCTCAAGGTTGTGGTGAGTTATGCGGCCTTTAAGTTGCCTGCCCAGCAGCCGGCCCTTGGGCCCACACTTGAGGGCTAACACCTGCTGGCTGGACAGAGCAATTAATTTCTTTAAAAATGCGGTAAGCTGCCAAAAATCAAAGCTAGAGGATAAAAATATAATTTTACCTCTTGAGCTTCCAGGGGTGGCCTTTGATCTCTTCCAATGCTTGTGTGGCAGGAGGCACGGATCTTAAATTTTCCTGCAAAAGAAACACCTTTGAAAGACACCAAACACCAAACGCTGACTGCTCACCATCTCTATCTTCCGTCCTATCACTCTCGCATAATTACACTGACACCTAACTGAGATAGCTCCTCACAGCAAAAAGACATATCTACCAAATGTCCCCTTCTTTAAGAAAATTATCATTGGAAACTCTTAAATTATGCCACAGCCCATCCCTCGTAAGATCAAATGTTATTTCTCTAAGAGGCGATAGTTGAGTTTTCCGGTTGATGATTATAATGTGGCATTTGTTTCAGAATGCCTGTACATTAAATAGATAACCGAACTTCAAAGAGCTAAATACCAATCATGGGCTGGGGCACGGCCACACATACAGCCTCCCTCCTTCTCCAAAGTCTTTGGTAGCCAAGACAAGGTCACTGGTCAGGGTAATTTGCAGGAAAAGTCAATTTCTCAAGTACCGAAGCAGGTGTTGTGGCACTCTACGACAATTTACTGAATCTAAATTGAGGAAGTTGAAAAAAGCAAAGGTCATGATCCACAGGAAGAAAGGAGGAAAGAAAATCTCTTTGACTGTATTTTTAACTCCTTTCAGCCAAGATGCACTCACCAACCGAGACAATGAACACTAAAGATAAATAAATGAAAACCGGAGTAGCTCATTCCAATCAGCAACTTATCTGATTTCTTTCACTAAAAGTGGAGGATTTCATGTTTGCTTGAATTCACAAGGAAATAAGCTCAATTTGTAACAGCTAAAGAACAACTCTTCTGCCTGTGAGTGTTTGGGTAGCAAAAATCAAACCAAGATATCAGAACTTTCTGTCTTTAAGTCAAATAATACATATTATATAATACACACTACGTATCATAGAGTATATAGTATAGTTATAGAATAATATATAATAAACATACAGTATATAACCCTGGATATTTTATTTGAAATCCACACATTCCCCATTTCCCCAAAACTAGGGATAGGGAACACAGTCAAAATGGAAAATACTTTCCAGAAGGGAAAAGAAACATGAACTTTACAATCCATAATGTTGTTGATGTTGCAAGGAGATCATAGGATGTGGAGTTAGAAGATTTGAATGTGAATTCTAGTTAATCACTAATTAGCTGTGTAATTAGAACAAATCATTTAATCTCCTTCAGTCTCCATTTTCTCATCTGTAAAATTGGAGGTTGTAAGGATTAGATAAACTAATATATGTGGAAGCATTTGGCAAATTAGAAATATTTCATTATCACTGCTAACCTCATGGCGTATTTTCCCGAAGGGTGAAATGCATATACCACTGGTACGCATGAGGTTGGGGTAGGCGCTTAAGGTTTAAAAAAATGAATCAGTGTGGGGAAAAAAAAAGTTAAATAAATAATAGTACAGGTGGAAAAATATTGAAAGTAGCATGCAAACGATTGACATTTGGTTGACTTATCCAGATATAAATTCTTCTTGGGAGGAAGGGAAAAGAGATGGAACCACCAAACTCCCTAAGGATGTCTCTAGGACAAAAAAAATTATTTTAAAATGTAGATAAATGGGTTACCTTTTAGTTAAACACTCAACATAAAAAGAAAAGTATGCATATGATTTGCTTGCATGCCAAATTCTCTTATTAAAAAAAATCTCATGAAAACAACACTGTTTACATAATCCAAAACTGAGTTCTAGCCTGTAGGCTCAATGTTTTCAAGCAATATTACATGCAATAAAATTGCATTTAATTGCGTTTCCAGAATAATCTGAATGTTCCCCCTTGGAATTTATGTCCTCTGTCTAACAAGGAAAGCTCATATAGTGTTTTTGGTCAGAGTGTGATAGCCATAAGTTACCATAAATGTACACTAACCTCCTCATTTTATGGATAGGGAAACATAACTGGATAAGGGCAGCCATTTGATGACTCCCCATATGTTGCAGATTTGGAAATAGAACTGGCTTTGGGTCCATAGACTAAGTCCAGGGCCTCTCTTACTTCCTAAATGTCAAGTACTTAATGTCCAAGCAAAGTCGGGAGAAACGTTTGACATTGAAATCCTCTGTTTATTTATTTATTTTTTTAATTTACTGGTGCTAGTGAAAATCCTGTGTCAAACACAGAGGGCAACCTTAAAAGGCATTAAGCACTTAATACATTAAGAATTGAAATATATTACCTTCTTCCAGTCTCATATTCTTATTTGTTCTTACATTTTATGGTCCTTCTATATTCTTAGTTTAGTTCTGAAGTTACTTTTCCTTTTTCTGTTATCTCCCCTTGAGTACAAAATATACTTTTACGAAGGTGCTTCTTAATCTTACCCAAGGTGTTTGTGAACCATCTATGTTTATAGGAATACGTACTTTTTTCTTTTTGAGATGGAGTTTCACTCTTGTCGCCCAGGCTGGAGTGTGGTGGCGTGATCTCAGTTCACTGCAACCTCCGCCTCCCAGTTTCAAACGATTTTCCTGCCTCAGCCTCCTGAGTAGCTAGGATTACAGGCGCCTGCCATGATGCCAGGCTAATTTTTTTGTATTTTTAGTAGATACGGGGTTTTGCCATATTGGGCAAGCTTGTCTTGAACTCCTGACCTCAGGTGATCTGCCCACCTCGGCCTCCCAAAGTGCTGGGATTACAGGCATGAGCCACCACGCATAAGAATATTTTAATATTTGGAATTGATAACTGAAAATTCAGCATACAAAAGCACTTGTCTATACGGAAAACAATATACATGTTGTCACATATTATTACACTTGGAGTATTTAATGCGAAGGTAGTGTGCCTTTTTTTGTTGTTGTTGATTTTCCTTGTTTAGTGAAACATTTTCCAGCAGCCAGGCAAATAAATTGCTGGCAAATGAACAATATTTTAGCCATCAAGATTCAATGATCATGTTGGTCTCCAGAAACCAAACTCCAAACACGTTGAGGAAACATTCTCTGCCATGGCAGTCTCAAAACACCCTGGCATTTTACTGATACCTCTGGCACTATGCCTTCCAAAATCAGAAGGCCAGCCTAGAGCCTTGCTTATTTTAAAGTTTCTTTTTTTATCATTACATTTTAATTTTGAAATAATTTCACGCGTATGAAAGACAAAGCACTTCCATATACCCTTCAACCAAATTTCCAAAATGTCCACATTTTACCACAGTAGCTTTAGCATTCTCTCCCTCTCTCAAAAGACTAATAGATCAATGGGTACATTTGTTTTTTTCCTTGAACCATCTGAGAATAAATTGTAGGCATTGTATCCTTTTACCCCTAAACATTTTAGTGTTGTAGTTCCCCCATATAAGGACATTGTCTTTCATAGCTGCAGTACAAAAATCAAAATCAGGAACTTAGAATCAATATAGCACTATTGCCTAATCTACAGACCTTATTCAGTTTTTCCCAATTGTCCTACTGATTTGGTTTGCAATACTTTTGATACCTCATGTCATCTTCTAAATGCATTGCTCTGCCTTATACATTGGGAATTCTGTAAGCCAGAAGCTCTTGTTCCCACACAAATAGTTCAAATGTTTTAAATTAATAAGTTATATAAATTGCTGAGGTTGAAGGAATACTCACTCATGTTTAAATTTGCATACCAGACATGGTAACACAACTTCTAGTGACTCAATATGAGTCATGTGATCATGCCCCAAAAGTGTGTTTCATGCTAAAATTGCGAACTTACCTGAGTCCTTGTGCTTTGTGAAGTTAGGGTCCATAGTCATGGAAAGTTAACCATAGACCCTCACCTAAGTGCCCTGGAGAAATTCTCACAGCGTCAGTCTTGATAGCAGGCTTGATTTCCTCTTTCAGCTAACGGGTCACTTGAGATCTTCCCATGGCTTCATGATGTGAATTACATGAGATGAAGAAAGCATTAGGACAGGGGCTGGCTTATTAAGTGCCTAACCACTTATAGACATAATGATTTTATTAGTTGAATGAACGAACAGTCAAATACACTTTGTTTTGCATGAAAGAGGATAAAATTTATTTTCAATTTGATTTAAAGTAATTAGCACATTCATTTTCCACAGCTTTTCTAATCAAGCTAAATCTTAGGCCTCCTCACGGAAGAATAAATAAGTGCAATACTATCTTGAAATTTAAAAAGTTAAGACAACACATGAAAGTAAGAACAGAGACTAGGGGTAGGAGCTATATTATTTGTATATTGCCGTGGATACTTTACTACAATGCAATAGAACAACACATCCATACACTTTTTGTCAAATCATATTTCTAATCTTTGTCTAAGGTCTTAATATAGGAATATTTATTGGAGAAATGAAATAAAATTAGAAGGCTACTTCTTTCCTTCTCTTTCTTTCCCCTTGCTTCCTCCCTCCCTCCCTCCCTCCCTTCCTTCCTTCCTCCCTTACTCCCTCCCTTCCCTCTCTCTCTTTTTCTTTTCTCTTCCTTTCTCTTTCTGTCTTTCTTCTTGCTTGCTTTCCTCTCTTTCTCCTACGTGCCCCTCCTTTTCTTTCTCTCTCCCTGTTTCTTTCACAAAGGGACACATCTAGCTTAGGAATGTGGCACAGAGCTAATCAGCCAGGCAAATAAATAAATACAGTAGAATACACAAATAAAGGTGGCCACACCTGCAGGCACTCGGGTTGAGTGAGAGGGGCCCAGTCCTCCACAGGTCACACTGGCCTCTTTTCCACCACCACTGACTGTCCTGTAAGCACAGCTGACACCACTTCGCTTCCAGCAAGGTCAGAGCGCAGCGTCACAGGAACAGAGGCAGCATTGTCTTCACGTTCACACGGAAACACCGTCCAATGTGCTCTGATCAGCAGCTGCAACATGGGCTTCCCCATGGCGGCAGCACCAGGGCTTCCCTGGAAAGCCATCTGCCTCATCCTCCGATAGCCACCTTTCTTCCACCAACCTGCCTTCCATAAAATGCCTTATCTTGGCTTTTGAAAAACTCTTCAATCCCTCAGGGACTGTGAGAATTCTCACCTTCCCTATTCATACAAATTGCCTTTAAATGAGAAGTTATTTGGCCTGTGGTGGGCACTGTCATCCAGAGCCAGAAGCTCAATGTAAGCTATGATTAATGAATTATAAAGCCAATTCACTGAGCCATTACATTAGTGGAGCACTGTCGTAAGCAGGAACTAATTCTGTGTGGAAATAATCATTCAACCAGAGAAAGGCATTTCCTATCCATTAGAAAATCCTACGAAGAGATAATCCTTAAAAGAAAAAATCCACATACTATCGGCCAAAACAAAAGATTATTCAACCTTTGAAAACAAATTTGAATTTTGGCTTAATTATAGGTTTTGCTCTTATGATAAAAGAAATGCTACTTGATTATTTGATTATAAGCAATTTAGTACATGACCAGTTCTTGGAAAAAAATTTCTTTTAAGTAAAATCCCTCAATTTGTGTTTTATTACCAAAAGCCTCCATAGGGGAAAAATGTTTTTAAGACTATAACACAGGTTTAGAGAAAAATTTTGGTGATTATTGTTCATTTATTTTCCTTATTAAGCTAATTTAATTATCATTGAGACACAAACATTAGCTCCAGTACTGGGCTTCTCACATCTGTTAGTAAAGATTTGATTAGGGCTACACAAATGTGCTAGATTAAACTATCTAGTTGGTGAAATTCAAGCCACCTGGATATTTTAGCAACATCAATAAGAATAATTCTCTTTTTCAAAATCAGTAAATCCAAGCTATATTAAAAAGAATTAATTAATGAGTGCCAGATAGGCAAAACAAACATTTGACAATGAATCATATTATCAAAGGTTTTGAGGGAGATCCCTCTCAGCTTATGTTTAGATGTCAAATTATATTACCAAAACTAAACAATCTGTTAAGATGATGTCTTAATGCAATAAGTCTCTAGTGCCATACGGGGTTTTCTTGATTTTTTTTTTTTTTAACTTCTTAAACATTGTTAGTAGGAAAAAAGATATGCTCTATTTACCAATGATAATCAAATCATAAGACATTTGCCCCAAAATGTTACCTTGGATATTTCTAAGAGCTGTTAGTCATTGAAATCCTATTTAAGATACTGTTACAAAGTTTAGTTAATGTATCACACATATATCTTGATGTATGCTTCATAGGAGGAACTCAGTAAAGACACAGGTATTGAAATAATTAATATATAAACATTAGGGGTTTCATAAAATATATAAAGAATTCTAGAATTAGAAAGAACTCAAAAAATCATCCAGTCCAGGGCTGGCAAACTTTCTCTGTAAATGGGCAGATACTAAATAATCTAGGCTTTGTGAGCCTGATGGTCTCTGTAACAACTCTTCAACTTTGCCCTTGTAGTCATAGACAAGAGTAAATTAATGGGTATGTTTGTGTTTCAATAAAACTTTATTTACAAAAGCAAGTAGCAGATGGAATTTGACCCACCAGCAGTATATTGATAATCCTTCATGGAATCCACCTTCTGTATTTTAAAAACCAACACCTTCGGCCTCATGTGGATGGCAGCTTGCCCAAGGTTAAACAGCAAGTTAAGAGCAAGTGGCAGAGCTGAAGTTGAATTTGACCCTTCCAGCTTCCAGGGAAGTGCTGAATTCATTGTAATGACACATGGATGGTTGGCTGTGTCCAGATGGAAAGTCTGCCTCAGTCTTAAAGCAGATCTGAAATGCTTCATGCATTTGATGTCTATAAAATTGTGATGTGTGGATGACTCCTCACATCTCCAGTGAGTAAGTTGCTTTCCAGAGACCTAAGCAGAATCACAAATAATATTTTTTTGGGAAAGGAACATGAACATCCTTGCAGTTAACCAAGCATGAAAATGCTCGCCTGAAAAGCCACACATGGCTTGCTTCATTAAAGACCATTTCAGTCTTGAAAAACTGCGTTTCTATTGAATATTTATAACAAATATGATTGAATAAAAAGAATTTAAAGTGGAAAAAACCCTATGTGTTGTGATTCCAAATTAAATCTTATTTTCATGTTGACAGTGTTTTGTATTCCCCTGGTTTGCATGGTATAAAGAACCATCTTATTACAATGCCCTTTTCCAGCACCAAATAATAAGACTTTCTAGATTAACACTTGAGTCACCAACATTCATTTTCCAGTGGGGTTTTCCCCTTTCACATAGTTCATTCTTTTCATTTGGAAGGAAGCGGAAGAAATGAGTCCCTAAGCAATCCTAAATGGGGACGTGGGTCTGGGTCTTTCTCTGTGGATATCTGCATGGAAGGGCTTTGTAATCCTTGCCCTAAAACTGACAGTCCAGAAAGACATGATTGATGAAAGGGAACTGGATGTTTGAGTCAAAATGGACTGTCATTAACTAAGTGAACCAAGTAAATGAAATGGAGTTTCCAAGGGGCAGTGGGGCACATTCTTCTTGAAAACATGGGCCCAATGTTCAGGATGTGTTTTACTGAACACATGGAGGAGTGGTGGGAGCCACTACTTAATGTCTCCCAGCTTGCAAAGGTGAAATAGCCCATACTATATATGTAAATATATATATATACACACACACACACATATACATACACACACTTTTTTTTTCTTCAGCAGTTCTGTGTTGATGTTGATTTGCACATCTCTCACTGAACAGATGAGGGTGCACCTTCTCCTGTGTCATGCATTTTCTGGCTCTGAAATCACAAAAATAATACTCACAAATGCAAATAAAATTATGCTACTATAATTGTTTTCTAGTTTAGTTAGGTATTTTATATTAGCTTAGAAGTAAATTAAGCTGTATCTTTTCCTACTTTATGTAATCAAACAAAAATGCACAACATGAAAATCTTACATTTATGTGAAACTATATTTTCATATATGCGTTTCTTTTTGATCAAAATGGTAGATTTTTAAAATAAATTGTATCATTTTTATAATACTTCATGTTAGAACTTAGCTCATATGTAATATCAAGTACAACTTTAGGATATAATAAAGATCCATGTATTACTGAAATATTGGAGCATACAAGTGTTTTTAAAATAAAAGTTCAACCTCTGCCTTGCCACCAGCCCCCACACAAAAAAGCTACCATATTGCTTTAGGTCACGGATAACAAAAGCATGAATGATTCAGATGAACACCTTTTGAACTTTTTTCAGGAAGACTTGAGTGGTAACTTAAAGTCTTAACCATAATGCATGCAGGTGGCCCTTTCTTGGATTGAAACATCTTGAAACAGTTTCCGTGCCTAGCAAGGAGGCTCTTGTGTCAGTGTGGCTTGCTCAAGAAGGATGGAAAAAGAGTATGCAAATGACTGCATATTTATTGGTTCAGGAGCAAGACTTAGAGTTGAGCGGTGCAAAATGTCACTACCCTTTCTTAGAAGCTAGCCAGAGTACATAAAGGGAATAAAAATGCATTTTTCATTATGTTTTATTCACTGAAGGAATTTCTGGCTTTTGTTGTTGTTGTTGTTGTTTTTTGTAATAGATGATTAAAGAATACAGGACAGCATGTTATACTAGAATAACAAAGACAAACAATTAGCAAACTATTGAGTTAGAGTGGATCTACTGTGGTGCATGTTTAATTGTTGGACTAAACAAATGCCTGTGCATTGTTAATGGGTGAACAATTTGGCTGAGCTATCTGAGCTATTCCTGCTTATAAAATAGAACCTGAAGCAAGTGTATAAGACTTTGTAGTTTGTATTTTTATATTGGCCTTATTCTTTACTCCATGTTATGTTCTTACTTTTGTTTTTCTCCTCATTTATGTTATCTTGAAGTGTCTTATGTACCCTTAGAAGCTACTTTAGGTCCAATTTAGAACTAGAGCTACATATAGTTTGAATTTTACACCATTATGGAAATTTGAAGATGTTATCTTTCACTGATAGGCACAAATTATTATAAGAAAAGCTGAAGTCATTAGCCCAAATAAAGGATTAGAATTAACAATGAAAGTGAACTTAGAGTATAATTAATGAATTCTCTAATTGCTCTTCCTGTGTTAGTTCATTAAGCCTGACTATTGTGTGGATATTCAGGCATCTGTCTCCAACATCTGTCATCTCATTGATTCCCAGGTTGACTCTGTTGAAGCCTGGGAGGAAGGGTTTGCCTTTCCTCCTTCACTGCTCTTTGCATTTCCCTCCAAAATCTGAACATGCTGTGAAAACGAAAACCTTTCTCTAATATAATTGTCTGACAATAGGCAGAACCACCGTGAGAAAGGTTTAAGACTTCCATGGAAAGGTTGCAGATTATGCTCACTTTAACCTTTGCTCCCATTGATTGTGCACGGTTAACAGCAGAGCAGCTCTTGGCCATGTGTCACCTTTAGGCTCAGAGTTTTACTGGTAATGAGATAGTATATGGGCAGATATCTACTCAGATAGATGACATTCCCAACCCACAGACTCATTTGTTGGGAACAAGTTCACAGCCAGTGTGTGGAAGGCACCTCATGACCCTCCCCAGCAGAAAGACTCACAATAGGTCTCACTGTGTTCAAAGACTGACAGCATAGAGGGGAAATGAGCTCATCCTTTTCTTGTCTGGTATTCTAGTCCAAACTTTATTGGACTGGTGTTCTAGGTAACCCACTCACTAAAAATTGCAGGAGCAGAAAGATCTAGGTGGGGTGGAGGCACGGAAAAGACAAAAGGCGAGTCACTCTCTTGTAATCAGCTTAAGTTCCAGGACTTTGCATTAAAAAGGAATAGTTACTTAGGTAGATACCACTTTAGCTGCAGAGTAGTTGGCTAGCAAAACAGTCCCAGGATAAGTTCAAAGATGGAAATGATGTTGGTTGGGGGCAGCATGCTGGGTTAAAACACTTTCTCTGCAGATACAGGTGGTGATCTACGCATGCAATTGAAATGCATTCAGGATATATATATA